>NC_059439.1:24901531-24939867 GCF_021028975.2 Sphaerodactylus townsendi
TGTGCAACTGCTTCTCCCCATCTCGGATGCACAGCTTGAAGAGTTAAGGGGGGCTGTGCATATCAGGGAAGCTGAGAGCGATACTGTCAGGAGTTTAGACTCAGTCAGGAGGCCAAACTCCTGGCAGAGTCAGTCAAGGCAGAATGGTCACAGCTGAGACACCAGACTAAAATGCATCTACCCACTTCAGGAATCAAGTCATATCTGAAGAAGAGCACAGACAGTTCCAGGGGTGATGGGGGTGGAGGAGTCCTTGAAGTGCAGCTACTGCACAGCAGAAATAGTGGATGATGGGTCTATCCTAGTGGCAGAGGATCTATCCTAGGCCATGGCAGTGACACTGCAGCTAACCCTGGTTAGTACTTTGCAGAAGACGACAATAGAAAACCAATTAAGATTGTCACCCCTATCCAAAACAAAAAAAAGGGGACATTTCAGAGGTCCTTCATTCATAATGTCACCATAGGTTAGAAACAACTTGACAGCGCTGAACACGCTCACGCAACTATTTCTAAAATGGCACTGGGCGGCTAGGAGATGGACCCACCGTTGCTGTGACGCTTCATTCGGCTGTTTGACAAATTTGCCACTTACATGGAGAGGATGGGAGCAACCATGTCCAGCGAGGCAATTAGGATCCCCAATTCCGCAATGCCTGCGGTCAGGAGTAAGGCCCAGGTGGGTTCCCCGTTGGCCTTACCATGGCCAAATACCTACGTGGGAGGTGTGGGGCGGGGGACAAAAAGAGAAAAAGACGCCACACAGTCTTAGTAATTTGGTGAGGGGTGAATGAGATTGCTGCAAGCAATACTGTCTTCGTCCATGACCAAATAAGAAAGCGTTGCCATCCCTACCCGCAGGAACGGTATGATGTTGTCCTTTGAAATGGCCTGCAGCAGTCGGGGTGCGCCGGTGAGGCTCTGCAGCCCAGCCCCACAAGTGGAGAAGAAGGAGCCAATGACGATGACCCAAGGAGAGGGCCAGGACAGCGTCCCCACCACCAGGTTCCCGTGAACTGCGTCGCCAAACCTACCCAACAGGAGAACACCGGAATGAGACTGCACGTATTTAGCCGAAATAATGTACAATTTGTCTCCACTATGAAATCAGATGGCTAGTTATAGTTGAGTAACTGACCCAACCATTGTTAGTTGGAGAATATTTACCAAGGACCAGGGAGACAAGGGGAAAGACCAAGCATGGTGTAGCTTGATTGGGTGAGATCTTGGAAACTAAGCAGGGTGGGTACTTGGATAGAGATCCCCATCCCAAGGAAGGCTTTGCAGAGGAAGGCAATGGCAAACCACCTCTGGTTTTTCCTGGGAAAAACCCCATCTCACATCTACAGAACTGGAAGAAACCGAAGCATCATACTCACTTGTCCCTGAGAACAACCCCTTCAATACAAGCCCCAAACAGTACCACATTGCTGAGATCTGGCGTGTCAAGCAGTTAAGGAGCTGTGAGAAGTCAGCGAATGGGAGAGCAGCTGGTAGCATGGTGAAAAGACACGTGGGGCACTTCCATACCTACATGCTGCCCCCCTTCTTTCTCCTGCTCCAGTTGCTCGTCTGCCATGTTGAGCCCCCCCCCCCCCTTCTGCCAGTAAGGATACACACAAAGGAGGTGGTAAGAATGGCCAGGATGGTGCCAATAGGGATAGATTTCTGGGCATCCTTCAAGTCCCCAGAACGATTAGATCCAGCCATGATCCCTGTGGAGATAGAAACACAACCCACACGGGGAAGGGGTTTGATGGCTCAGAACTGACAGGGGCCTGAAAATGTTTCATGACACTTCATCTTGGATCTTAATACACCATAGAGTGTTATGCTATCCCATCGCTTAAGGAACTATGTGTATCCTTTACATACACCTTTCTGCAAAGGAGGCATCACTTCGATGAGGAAACAAATGTTTGATTTTATGGTGGGAAATATTTGAGGGAGAAGAAGAAGAGTTGGATTTATTACCCCCCCTTTCTCTCCTGTAGGAGACTCAAAGGAACTTACCCCCCCCCAACAAACACCCTGTGAGGTAGGTGGGGCTGAGAGAGCTCAGAAGAACTGTGACTAGCCCAAGGTCACCCAGCTGGCATGTGTTGGGAGTGTACAGGCTAATCTGAATTCTCCAGATAAGCCTCCACACCTCAGGTGGCAGAGCGGGGAATCAAACCCGGTTCCTCCAGATTAGAGTACACCTGCTCTTAACCACTACGCCACTGCTGCTGTGGTCCAAAGTGAATCATTACAGGTAAAAGCAAGAAAACCCTTTCACACTGCACTCACAGCTACGGGCTTAAGATTAGCCAGAACTAAGTCGCTGTTCCCCAGGTTGAGAGACTGATTTGCTGAAAGTCCCAGGAATCTATGGGAGAGGTGGGACTCCAGTAAGGTCAACAGTCTACCCTTCAGTTGAGGTTTAGTTCTGGAGATGCATCTGAATGAGCTCCGCCCTTACCAGTGACCGAGGGGAAAAAGATGCCCACGAGGAGGGTGAAAGAAGTGGTGATATCGCCCAGCACGTACTGCTGGTTCAGGGCTCCCAACACATCCACCGAGTGCAAGGACGGTTTCTCGATGATCTCCCCTTTCGTCAGGTAACTGCTCCATAGGTTTTCTGCAAGTAGGGAAGCAGGGGACATCAGGGTAGGCGGACTAGCCAGACACTGCGTGGAGCGTCCCTCGAGTGACTCCAATGTATCGATTTAAACTATTTATATTCCTCTGTTCTCCTGATCAATGGGACTCAAACGGCTTGCGCTAAATTCAAAAGCAAATGAGGAATCGTATCAGCGGAGATACAGGTAAAATTAAGTATGGAACAACCCTTGCTCTAGACTAGGGCTACCAGAAGCATGACAAGAATGCTAATAGACAGATGGCTGTTGCTGCCCTGGGCCAGGCCTCTGGCTCAGGGCAGCAACAGCTGCACATCAAATGACTTCCCCAGCTGTACACATCTAGTGTTTGTAACCCCTGCTGTTCTTTGCTGTGTCTCCTGTTGTTCACGCTGCTCATCCATTGGAGGAGGATTCCCCCTCCGCCCAAGTAGGGTAATGATCACACGAGGGGAATTTTATCAGGTGCCACCTTTTAAGTAGAACTTAGACAGTCCTAGTCAATTTAGGTTGTAATTGTTCAATGTATATATTAGAAACAGATTTTCATGATTAGCGTTTTCAATGTTATCGTCACTGCATGGTTGTTAGGCGCTCTGAGCCTGACTTTCGATAGGAAGAGCAGGATAGACTTTGAATGAATGAACGGAGTTTCAAACCCGGCGTGAGGTTGGGGCCTTCTTCAGACCCGTCCCGCAGTTCAAGTGCTGCCACAGAGGAAGTATGATGCTGAACAATAAGGGTTCTTGCTGACTAAAGCGAGGGACCAATAGATTGTCCCTGCTCTGTCAATCAGAGCGGCCTTGAGGGCACGAACGGATGAGGCAGGTCCCACATATATGGGAAAGAAGAAGAGTTTGGAGTTATATATCCCCTTTCTCTCCTGCAGGAGACTCAAAGGGGCTTACAATCTCCTTGCCCTTCCCCCCTCACAACAAACACCCTGGGAGGTAGGTGGGGCTGAGAGAGCTCCCAAGAACCGTGACTAGCCCAAGGTCACCCAGCTGGCGTGTGTGGGAGTCCACAGGCTAATCTGAATTCCCCAGATAAGCCTCCACAGCTCAAGCGGCAGAGCGGGGAATCAAACCTGGTTCCTCCAGATTAGAATGCACCTGCTCTTAACCACTACGCCACTGCTGCTCCAACCGCTTTCCTTTGTTAGGAGGAACATAATCTCTCTCTTACCAGTAATAACACCACTGGCTGAAGTCCTGGGATGCCCTGGATGACAGTGATTTGGATTCAATGGTGAAAGTACTCGTCACCAAGGAGGCGTTGAGGCGATCGCTGGAATTGCAGAAAGACGGCCCAGAGGCGTAGTGAGTAAGTGAGTGATGTTGTCCCGCTCCTGGAGTCTTGGCGCCAGATGTCAATGTTGTGTGCTGGGGAGAGGGTGGCGGTTCCCCTAGCAATGCACACGCGTAAGTGAAGAAGGGGAGACATATTAATAGTGGTAGGCTAGTTTGATGTCAATGCGTCTATATAAACTTCATTTTGAAAACCCTTACTCCCCGCCGTACCTTCTGAGGACATGGGCAATCATGGTTTTATGAATGGGCAGAGAAGGGATTAGAACAAGTCATACAGCTCTGTCGACAGAGATTCCCCACATCACAAAGCAAAGGGACTCCTTGAGCAACACCACGAAACTGCACTCCCAGAATTCCTGAGGGATTGCCGTGACTATGAGACTGATTCGAGGAGTGGGCGGGGCCGGACTTTCCCAGGTCTCTTACTCGAAGTTGGGCGGTGCGAAGGAGGACTTGATGGCACCAGCGTAGATGGCCAGGATGGAAAGCGATGATTGCACAGGCGAGGAAGAGAGAGGCAAACTTGTTCACGTAGCGCTTCACCACGAACACCACCAGCAATTCATGAAAAGGCGTGGCAGAAAGGCCGAGCCGTACACTTCGCATGTTGTTCCAGCATGGCCGCCCGGGGCTCTTCAGAGGATCACTACTTACTGTGGAAGATGGCTGCCTCGGGGGCAATGTACATCCTGAGAGAGAGGGAGTTGACACGATGTCACCACTAGAGAGAACCAGCCAACACAGATGAGCAATGATTAAAGAGACATGGATTTTGAATGGGATTGGCTCTGATAGAGGCTGCCGCCAGCTGCATCCTCAATAGCATGAGAGGGGCTACAACTGAGCGGCATAGTGCACGCTTCATGCAAGCAGGTGGGATTTTTTTTTGCCTTGGCGATGGGTCTTCCCGGGTGCTTGATACTTTTTTACCAGGAAGATCTCAATGGCTCCCAGGGATATACATTGCAGCTGCAAAAGTGGTGCCCAGGTAGAAGCACCAGTCCCATCGAGCCCCTCCAAACTCAGGCCCCAGGGCTCGTGAGATCATGAAGTATGCGCCTCCAGCTGCAGACAGGGAAAGAAGCAGAAGCTATTAGAGCAAGGGGTCTGCAACCTGCGGCTCTCCAGATGTTCATGGACTACAAATCTCAACAGCCCCTGCCAGCATGGCCAATTAGGGGCTGATGGGATTTGTAGTCCATGAACATCTGGAGAGCCGCAGGTTGCAGACCCCTGGGCTGTATTAGACAATGGGGAGACCTGGCAGGGTTGTGTGGAATCTTACTGGTTGTACTCTTCCCCAATTCCCTACTGCACCCTCTGCTGCGGTTCAGCCTTGTGACTCACCAGGAACTACATTCCATTGGTGGCAATGGCACTCATGCGAAATGGCCGGGTCAGCATTGTCTGAAAAGGAGGTGAGACAACACCCACGAGGGCAGTGGGTAGGAGAGAGAAATCGCACTTCTTTAACATGCAGAACATCTTCTTAACAATTTCCCAATCTTATGCCTTGAACATTTCTAATGTGCGTTTTCTAGTCTGTTTCCCATGAAAAGCAAGACTTATCTCTTCTTATGGGACACTACTGCAAGCAATTCAATTAAAAGGCTGAAGTCGCGAGAACTGCTTTTGCTTCAGTTTGATGAGCAAATGGGCTTTGGTCCAGAGCAGAACGGACAGCCAAACCAAAAGCGTACTGATAATTATTCACCCACTTGAAAACCTTCCGAAAGCGCCACCCTGTAACAGTTGCCAAGGGAACACCTACTTCTGATACTTGTTAAAGCGATATTGTATGATGTTTGATTTGTCGATCTCCTACTGCAGCCCAGATTGAGTTAGAAAATGTTGCCTCCCCACGCTTCGTCCATGTTTGGGGATTTCTCCCTCCCATAGTCTTCCTCCCCAAGACATAAAAAAGACCAAGCGTTCATACTGGGATAGGATGAAGAAGGCAAGGAAGGGGAACTCACACAGCAACAAGCAGATGAAGACAATGCCAAAGGCTTGCAACACGCCAGCTGTTCCCACCACCCAGGTGAGACGCAGGAAGAGAATCACCCCAAAAGAGATGTTCTTGCAGGCAGGGCAGGTAGACAGCCCATGAAGGTGCCCATCTGTGGAGTCTGCAAGGAAGGGAACAGCAAGAGGACCCAAGCTGAGCTTCAGCATCCAACCTTTTCAGCTCATATCTGAAGTCTGTCAAGCCTCCAGAAAAAAGAGAAGAACAGCCATTCACAAGTTACAGTGAACTTACACGTGCAATCAGTATTACAGGATACACAATATGCTTGGTTTTTCTCTATGCATATATTGAGTAATAGTATTATATTCAATGATGGTACTGCCTCAGTATGTGATTCACATTCATATTTACCTAGTGACTTGACTACCACTTTCACTTTGTGACCATGTGTCGAGGTTCTTTCTTACAAAGAAATGCTTGTAATTGTTGCTAGGAAGATGCCGCAGCTTTGGATATCAAGATCCTCACCTTAGTGGGCTTCTTCTTGCCTGGGGGACATTCTCCAGCCTCCTCGTGGTTCACGAGCCCCTATGCGTTAAATTTGGTGTAGTTGACCATGCGGTTGAGCAGCGAGGACACTTTGGGCCGGGTGTCCATCTCTTCCTGCCAAGCAAGAGGGAGGGCAGCAGAAGTGACTGAATATGGCTATGACAAATCCCCTTCATTATGGTTGATTTCACAGCTGCCAGTTCTTTAGCAGGCTGTTGGCCTTTCATTACAATTCAAGCCTCACCCGTCTATATATATAAAAATCTATCAGTGCATTTTTCTGCTAACAGGTAATCTCCCGAACGACTGGACCGATTGCTTTGAAATTTCCACACACCGCATTCGCGTGCGGCCAGGTTTCCATACTGTTTCCACACCTCCTGTTGTGTACATGTCACAACTGTGCCAGTTATTGTGTACATGCCACGCCTGTGACAGTTGGAACCACAGTTCTGTTCCGCAACAGCGCCATCTGCTGGCCGTCAAAGCAACACACCTCTGATACAAGGGAAACAACCATGCCTTCCTTGAAAACCACTGCCTTGTGGAGTGAAAGGGATGGGGCGGGCCATCTGCACATGGCCCACCCACCCTAGCAGAGGAAGGGGAAGGAGAGGGAGGGTCCAGGGGTTTGCTGGACCAAACGCTCTGAAATTTGAACACAACATAGCTCATGCCTCCCAGCGTGTTTTAAGCTAGGTAATTCGCCTGCAAGGGAAGGGAGTGAAGGGGACAGGGCCACCTGCACATGGCCCACCCACCCTAGCAAAGGAAGGGGAATGTTAGGGAGGGACCGGCCGGGTTGCCATGCAAGAGAACGGGAGAGAGGGAGGGGAGAGAGGGGCCCGTTGCCCCTCCCCTCCCTTGAAATGATTATGCAATGACACATGTTCGAACCATTCGCTTCCCCTTTTCTTTCTTTTCCACTTCGCCAGACTCAGCCACAGCAATGCGTGGCCGGGCCCGCTAGTGATTATTATTATTATTTATTGAATTTGTTATACTGCCCACCGCCGAAGAACTCTGGGCAGTGTACAGGTACACATAAAATAGCATTAAAACATAATTTACAGATTAAAAATTTAAAACCATAAACCAAAACAACAGATAGAACAAGCAAATCAAGATGGTGACTTAATATATAGCCTACCCCTCCACCCTGGGGGGGATTGGACATTTTCACAGCCCACTATAACAGTATACAGGGGGTGGCATCTCAACAACCGGCCTCCCCAAAGGCCCGGTCGAACAATTCTGTTTTGCAGACCCTGTGGAACTGCTCAAGGTTCCTGCTCAAGGAACTGCTCAAGAAAGATTAATCCAGAATTCATTAGACACTACTGTGATACTGCTATAAATGAGGGAAGGAGCACCAGGGAAGACAAATTAATACAGATGAGAGAAAAGAAATAGGGCTTATGGTCCTTGGAATGTGTAGTGCAGCTCAAAGTCAATTAAATGAAAAAATGTAAAAAGAAAAGGAAGAAAGATAGATGAGCTGGCCTCCACAATCTTCTAAGAGTTTACAGTATCCTAGAGGGAGGAATTTAGAAGCAGCAAACATTGCCAGTTGTTTATCTCTCTTACACACACACACCATAGTTGCTAGTGAGCCCACAAATTGTCAGTGAAAATGTACAAGGAAGAATGGACAAATGTAGAAGCTGAGGAAAACGGTGGGAACGCCGCAGCTCTCAGCAAACAGCAATGCTCACCTCGAAGAGCGCCAAATTCTTGTCAAAGAATTCATCGCCATCTTCGTAGTTGGTATTGTTGAGATAGGCATGGGGATCCTTCTTGTGCTTGGGATCTGTGATGAAAAAAGAGAGAGCTCAGAAGGAATGGGAAGAGTAGTCCGCAGGCAGGCAGCAATTTTTAATGATTTGCCCAGCACTGACCGTCAAAGGTTTAGGCAATGAGAATAGTAATGGAAACGTTCCAGATCCTCCCAAGAGTGCGAATAGCAGTCTGCCTGCTCAGCTATACTGTTTCACATAAAGATGTTAGTTTGGTCAGTTGAGGTGCAGCAGTTGAGAAAATTGTATGCTTCCACATTAGAAAATAGTCCCAAATGAATATGAAAATTATCATTCGTTTTCATGCGCTGCCTTTGTCAAAACCATTCTTCTGTGCACTATTGAACATGAGCTACTTTGGTGCGTTAAAAAAATCAGCAAGGAAAATGGCACCTATGTGGGCGGGACCTTGAATAGCACACCTTCTCTTCCAGACCACCTGATAGGTCAGCAGAGGAATCACCTGCCCGGGCAGGCAGTGAGCTTCCCCTCACCATCAGTCTTCAAGCAGCAGCTGGATCAGGGGGTCTGCAACCTGCGGTTCTCCAGATGTTCATGGACTACAAATCCCAACAGCCCCTGCCAGTCTGGCCAATTGGCCATGCTGGCAGGGGCTGATGGGAATTGTAGCCCACGAACATCTGGAGAGCCACAAGTTGCAGACCCCTGGGCTGGATGAACACTCATCAGGGATGCTAGGCTGATCCTGCACTAAGCAGAGCAGGAGCATGATTTGGCAGCTAAAGCACAGACCGACCTCCACGTGGAAGCAGTCAAAGTAGCCAATGGAATTAAATCGTGCCAAGATACGCGCGCTGTCAAACACGCCGAGATTCCTTGCCCAGGGCACAGATCGCGGCTCTGCCATACTGGGGCATCTGGTTTCTAGTTAAGTGGAAGGGCGGAAGTAGCCAAATTTTCAAAACGTAGCTGCGAGGCCAAATAACCATCCCTTCTCCTTGTACTTTGGAAACTCCACCCCACCGCCCGACATGCAGTCATCTTCCGTTGCCAACAAGGATTACATGGGAGAAGTGCTGACTTGAATTGTTAAATGCACTTCTGAGCACTCTGCACGTAATTTTCAGGGACGTGGCCTATGCCAAACTAAGGTTGATTGGCGCGTTAGACTCCTCCAACAATATTCTTGTTATGAAACGCTGAAGTCAGCTGGGGATGCGAGAGGAGGCAGGGATCACATCACATGAGAAAACTAATGAAGCGTGACAGCTGTTTACTTGCTGAGGAGTCTCTGGCTTTCTACTTCATTTTGACATTTTTTGTGCAAACCTTAAGGTAGAAAAAAACCCCAACTTTTTACTGCTTAATGAAAAGGTTTGAGACCCCAAGCATCCTAAATCCCGTTTGCACCTCAGCTCACTGCAATTCCTTCCTCCATCCCATTCAAACGCAGAAACCCAGAATATGTTGACCAGAAATGCAGAATATGCTGACCAGCTTCCAAAATTTCCCATATCAACATGTGCTGGTCCTTGGCATTTATGTTCCCCGTGACAGAATATACTTCTCTCTCCTCCACCTTTGGGGCTTTGCCCCAAGCAACTACCAGAACAATGGCTGCTGAGCCCTACCCAGCAAGGCCTGGGGCATGAAATCCGGGCATCTGCCTGGGCTGGATTTACAGCCCAACCTGCTTCCCTCTACAATCAAAGGGTATAATAAACGTCATGTGAGGTATTTTCTTATGCTATCTGCATGGAACAGAATAGAACTTTGGGTAGTTATGAACAGAAAAGGACACATAGGCAAGGGGCCCGAAGATACCAGGTACTGAGCCCGTGGTTTTTAATATATATATTTATATATATTTATACTTATTATTTATTATATATATATATATTCTCAGCTACCAGGAAATGCCAATTCTAATTCAGAAAAGCCATATCAGGCTTTCCTGGATTGTGCTCTGGCCAAATATCTTTGCTGACTGTGCATTTCAAGGGGACTCTTATCTCTTTAGTTCAGAATCAGGGGTGTCAAGAATGTGGCCTGAGGGCAAGATTCTGCCCCTTGACTTATCAGGACCATGAGCCAGTTGAGACACCCCCCACCCCACCCCCACTCCCTGCTGTGGGCTTGCCAGTCCAGGCACCCACCATACCCCACTCCCAATCTGCCCTGGTGAGTCCCCCTACCCCTCCATTCCAATCTGGGGCGGCAAGCCCACTGCTGGTTCACCAGCTGTGGCAAGCACTACCCCCACCCCCCCAGTGCTGATCTGGGCTAGCAAGGCTGCTGTGGGTTGCCAGCTGAGGCAGCAACACATAGACACCTACACACACACACACTACAGTGTTGATCACCTTCTCCACTGCTGTTCTGGACTGGTGAGCTCACTGCAGCCCCACCAGTACCAGCCACCTCCCCCAGTGCTGATCGGGGCTGGCAAGAGCTGCTGCGGGCTCACCAGCCAGGATAGCCCCCAGCACCCTAACCTGACCAAGTCGCGCTGATATCATATCTGGTCATCGCAACAAATGAGTTCAACACCCCTGGTTTAGAAACTGGATTATCCCAGGCTTAAGGGAAGGGAAACAGAGAGGACCTGGCCTATTCCAAAGATTACTGACTCACTTTCAGCTCCCAGGAGCCTCTGGTTTACCTCCTCTAATGTGCTACAATAGAGCTGGGGTAACTGTTTTGCTTCAAGCAGGCCCTTGCGTAACAGTACAGAATTCTTCAGACTGTGCAGAATTCAATGCTGGGCAGAATTCAATGATACCCCCTGTTCTACAAAGGTCAGTGCTGTTCTACAAATACAGCTTAGCTCTACCTAACATGGAGACAAATGGCAATCTCGTGCAGGGAAAATAACTGATGCCGAGGGTAGATGTTACAAGAAGTCAGCATGAGCAAATGTCTACAGCAGAAATCAGATCCTCCAAAACAGCCTCGCAAACAAGTAGGCCGTAGAAATTACTACATGCGTACGCACCGTCAAGTTGCAACAAGCTTGTGGCAAGGAACTTTCAAAGCAAGTGAGAAGCAGAGGTGGTTTGCCATTGCCTTCCTCCACAGGGCCTTCCTTGGTTGGTCTCCCACCCAAGTCCTGACCCCACTTAGCTTCCAAAATCTGACGAGATTGGGCTACAGCTATACCATGCAGACTTACCTCCCACAAAAATTACTAGGTCCACAAAAATATCTGCTAGCTGGCCTTATAAAATATCCATGACCATCATTTGTGCCTTGAAAGGGGGGAGGGAATCCCCAACTTTTGCAACATTTTCCTGCCTGCATGCCTGGAGACAACCTTCATCCTCCAGGCAAGTGGCTAAATACAGGGCTTGTGTGCTCTCAGCAGAGAAATGGGGGCGTGGATTTGATTTCCTTCATTTAACAGCACAAACACACGGAACCCATCACCGATCACCAACACAGCAGAAGGTAACAAAGAAACAAATAGGTGCTCACACATGAAACTCTGAGAGTCTTCACAGTGGACAGCAAGCACAGACACACCCACCACATACCACAGACATCCAAGACTCCTTTGCAATACTGTACCTAGGAGCTGATACTGTTCCCCTGTGATGGAGATTTGACTCACGTCTGAAAAATCAAAAAGATGGGAAAGAAAATGAATGGCAAAATAAACAAGAAGTGAGAGGAGAAAGGGATTGGGGTTCCTCACCACCGCCCCTGCCCCCGGGCAGCTCAGTTCGAAAATGGCTTCCTTCTTCCCACAACCACATCAGCAAAGGAAAAGGGCAAAGGTGTAAAAAGATAATGGACCTTTTTGGCGCCATTTCAAAACCACAAATCGCTATAATGGTGGAAAGGAGAACAGTCAGAGGTTCTCCCATGCTCTGCTGTGAACTATTTACATCCATTCCCTCCATTTACATCCAACAGAGTTGAAAACAGTCAATAATCTAAATGGACAGAGATGATGGGTTGTTTTGCAAGTAGATTTGGGCTCTAAAGAAGTGGGCTGCTAGGAGAACTGGGCATTTCCCTTTCTTTGCTTTCCATATAGGCATAAACTGTGGCTGTGAAAGAGGCAAACTTCTCAACAGATACACCGCTACTGAGTTGCATTGGTCTTGACTTGGCTTCAGAGGCACAATATGGGCCGCCTTCTCTCGCTGTGCCCTTTATTTTAATCTCTGGTTCCTCAAGCAAAAGGATATTTGCGCCCAAGTAGTTTTTCTCTCAACTAACTTACAAAATCCACTGCCAGACAATATGATGACGGCTACGGACTCAGTGATCTTTAGGAGGAGATTAGACAAATTCATCAAAGACCCATGCTGGGGCGTTCCAACGAACAAGAAAAGAATCATGCCAGAGTCAAATCCCTTGCCAATTTTCAAGCCAGTTTAACAGAATTATACGGTTCACTGTATCAAAACATCAAAAGGGAAGAGCTGCAATTGCCAACTTCAGACACAGGTAATCCACCATGTTGTGGGTAATGTTGCCTCAGTGCTATGACGATGTTACAAGTTTCATCAAGGATGTACTGTCCAGTTGTGCCTGTAGATGATCAGCTATCACATGTTCAAATGTTCACCTTCCCCAAAGAGAAGAACTGAGACTGGTCCGAGGTTGGCTCCTTAAGGCATCTGTGCCTAAGGGGTTATTTTTTTTCTCCCAATAGGCAGATGACTACCTCCTTTAATAGTGAAGAGACCTCATGCAGAATTGAGACACGTAATATTCCACCCAGCAAAGTCTCTTTGTTACACTCAACTGGCCCCAACAAGCTAAGACAGGCAGGTCATATAGTCCTATAAAAATAAGGTTTGGCAATATATAGGTCCCATAAGGTCAAGGGATTGAACAGTTAACACTTGAGGGAAAGTTACAGCAAGTTGTTTTTGGTTTGAGGGTGGGACAGATAAATGACAAGGAAAGGAAACAAAGGGGGCGGGGAAACAAGAGGTGATTCTTGCTGGGTTGGTAGAGTACACTGTAGGGTAAGATAAAAGGCTTCCATTGTTTAGAATGGATGAAAAAATCACTGCCTGTATCTTGCTACAGCCGGAGAAGAAAGGCCTGGCAAAGCAAGTTGGATTGTGGAACTTAAACACTGGTCCGCTCGTCTATTTTTTGGGAGGGATTGCAAATCATTTTCTGCTGCCATTTACAAATCAATTTGAATGTGTAAGGATAAGGAGCTCAGTAACTTCTGTTCGGAGGTCTGTCAGGTCCACCGATTATTTGCTTTGAAGCATTTGCTAAAGACTTGTTTTATTTACAAGGTCTTTTGGTAATCTATGTGTGCAGCTGAGGGGCTTACTGACTCATTGATTTTACTGCAGTTTATGTGATCGTGCCATTTTCCCTTGGCTTTCAACCAACGGCTGTTTATATGTGTTTGTTTCATTGCATTTTATGATGATTTTTAATTTCCTCCCCCTAGAACAGGAGGGTATACTCTACAGGAAAGCCAGTGGGAAAATACCTAAGAAATTATTAAAATGGGCGAAAACGTCCCAAAGTTTCTTCAAAGCGCAAAGTCAAAGGTGAATTTTGTACTGTTAAAATCCAGAGATGTAAAGGTTCCATGGAGCAGTGAATACCAAAAAATCTAGTTCACAGGGGTCAAACTCAGGCCCTCCATGTGTTCATGGACTACGATTGTCATCAGTCCATGCCAGCAGGGACAATTGGCCATGCTAGCAGGGGCAGCTGGGAATCATAGTCCATGCAGGGCCAGAAGCAGATTCATGTGCATCTCAATGACCAAGTTTGGAAAGGTAAAGGAAATCACATTGGGGCACCCCAACAAGCAAGTCATTTGAGGGAGACTGGAGCTTTTATCTGTTGACACGAGATCACACAGAGATATTGCACTCCCATCTATTCTCACTCCTGTCAACCCCCTAATCTTGGCAAGTTCTCTTTCCCCACTGACTGGTTTTGGCTCCGAGCCACCAAGACTCAGCAGAACCATCCTTTGTCTGTTCAGCCAGTACCAATGCCCAACACAGAGTGCATTGTTCCTGTTCACGGTCTGAACATAGGGATTCAAACTGGCTAGGGTGAATGGAGATTTTAATGGAGCCTGCAAGGATTTACGTACTTCTGGCCCAGCAGGGTATATATAGGTATAACATGACAACGTGGAGGGAACTTGACAGGATGACTGTACATTTGATTTATGTCTTTTTATTTTTTCAGGTGAGTTCTGAGGAAATCCCAGTGTTCCGACAAAATTAAATGTACTTGCTCTAGCCCTCTAGGCTTTCTTTCTTCTCACTGTTATTAAAACAGCTCAGGACATCTTGATTCCAAGCACAATGGCTGTCACCCTTCAGTCCAAAGAAACCGCAGGGATTAAAACTTGGGAAAGATCCCAAAGACTATCATGAAAACTTAGCGGGTGATCTTGGAAAAGCCAGTGCCTCCCAGCCACAGTTCCCTCTGAGTAAAATGTGAATTGGAACAAGTTGACACTGAAATGCTGCGATGGTGAATTAGATAAGTATTTTAAAGCATTTTGCAAAAGCAAAAACGAACCACCCAAGACGAACCACCTCTGGGATACACCTCTGAAGATGCCAGCCACGGATGCAGGTGAAACATTAGGAACAAGATCTACCAGACCACAGCCACACAGCCCAGAAAACCCACCACAACCACCCAAAACTAATGGTTTCTATAGCCACAATAACAGTGGGGAGTGCAAAAGAGAAAAAAAATGTTTATTTACTTCATTTATATTTCATCTGTTCTCAGTGAGACTCAAGGTGTATTTTGTATGTGTCAAGTCGCAGCCGACTTATGGAAACCTAGTAGGGTTTTCAAGGTACGAGACTGACAAAGGTAGCTTGCCTTCCTCTGCATAACAACACTGGTATTCCTTGGAGGTCTTCCATGCAAATACTAACTGGGGCCAACCCTGCTTAGCTTCTGATGAGATCAGGCTAGACAGGGCCATCCAAGTCTATATTATAAAAGATAAAATCAGTTCTTTGTGAAGAATTCCACTCCACTATTGCCTAGACCAGGGGATCTTAAGGTTCAGTCTATGGAAAGGAGAGTTTTATGAGGCATATAATAAGGAATGGAGCAACAACCGGGAACATAGCCCCCGGGAAAATGGTTGTTTAACGAATTATAGGCCTTGTTGGGGCTGATAGCAGAACTGTTTAAAGATAAGGTGCTGAGGGCCAGTTCCCATCCTTTGGAGAGCAAGTCAGCAAAGGCGGGCTGGGAATGGGCTAAAGAAGTCAATGAAAAAAAGACCAGAGATACATCCAGTGTGAAAATCTGTTGGGCTGCCTACCCCTTCATTCTCAGAGTCAAAACAGCAGCAAAGACATTGCAGTCCTGCTCCACACAGAGGCTTCACTATAGCCAAGAATACAGACAAGACTCTCAGGGAAGTCAGCACTGGCCAAAACCCAAGGGATGTGCATCAGGAGGAGGAGAGAAAGGAGTTGGTCAAAGTAGGCATTTCCTAGGTAGTGAAAAGGTTAAGCAGAAATTGCTAGTTTGGAAAAAGCCCCCCTCAGCTTTAGACAGGACACAGTCATGTCAAATACAGCTGTGGATGCAGTAAATAAAGACGCTCAGAATGGATGGAAACCCAGATAAGAATTAGAGGCTAATTCATATCGTTCAATTATAAACCAAGAGTTTTTGTGCTTAATGTAGGGAAAAAGAGAGACCTAGAAAGGCACAACAGAACACCCTTTCGGTAATTAAAGACGCAGGATAATCCTGTCTATTAGTTCTACCTGGCTCTGACTCCTAAGAAAACTCAGGAATCACAACACAGTTTTTCATCGCTCTGGACTACCCTGAAGCTGAAACCAGAACCCAGGAAGCCTGCACACTTGGGCTTCCCTGCTGTATCTCCATGGGCTCCATTTGTTTCCAAGAGTAGGAAGTGAACTTCCCAGCCTCACGTGGCTTTAACAGTCCAGTTGCATTTCTGTCCCACTCCGGCAGCCAGTCTCCCAGGACTCAGTTACTGATTGACTAAAGGTCAACTCGGAGAATTCTCGCTGGGAAGCTGTCAAGGGGTTACACAAGGCTCAGGAAGGATGGGAACCAAACTGAAAAGCCACAAAGTTCAGGGATAGGACATCTGGCCATAAAACACAAAGTTGTAAACAAAAAGAAAGGCACACACTGGCAAAGACTGGGAAACCGCGGATTAGAAACAAGGCCAGTTAAAGTGATTAAACATTACTTCATACCCAAAGCTTCCTGGGGAGGGGGGGTAAAAAGAGGAGGGGGAAGTCCTCATGGGGGGGGGGGATCTTTCCATCCAACTGGCTCACCTGACACTGTATTATCATTGGGTTTCCAGATCTGGCCTGCAGAGGTTCTTCTGCGTTCGCCTTCGCCTACTTCCCCCTCTTCATCATCCTCTACCTTGGTCACCGTGAATTGAGGCATGTTCGCGGCAAAACTTTCTCTCAGGACAGGAAAGCAAGAACTGAAAGTGTCGATGGATCAGGTGACAGGCAGCCCCCAGGGAAAGAGGAGGGTTAGGGACAGGGTGTGTGCGGGTGTTGTGTCGACACGCCTCCGCCGGTGTGTGTGTGCGTGCGCGCGCATGTGTGTGCCCAAGGAGACGCAAGCCAGCAGGAGTCTTTACTACTAGCGCTGAGAGGATTATCTCCCTCTTCACCTATTGCTGCACAGTTAGGAAAATGCGGAACGACAGGCACACAGCAAGGATTTGCAGCCCCTGTTCAAACGAAGCTAGAGAACACTTACAGGGAGAGCTTTCTTTTACGGCTGAACCGCAACCTGTCTTCAACCAGAAGAGCTGGTCAGCACCTGCATAATACCATATAGGGCTTCCTTAGAAGCAGAGAGCTGGAGGACTAGGAGGAGTTGTGAAGGTAACGCGCCTGAGGGCAGGAGTCAGCATATAATTATGGATACAGCCTGAGTAATTGCGAATTATAAACAAAGGAATGGCCAAGGCACACGCAGCGCCTGTGGGAGACAAGAAAAGTGTTATGTAAATGCACTAAAATGCGCAACTCAGTCAGGCAGTTCCTCATCGGGAGACAATCCAGCCTGACAACGTGCCTTTCCCCAAAGCTATCGCATGACTCACCCTGCAAATGGCTGCAGGGTGACAGTTAACAGCAGAGGGCTTAAAATTAGTATGAAATCATCCCCAGAAAGTTCAAGAAATAATACGGAGCAAAGCAAACCAACAGCTGAGAAGGACTTTCTGGTTTTTATTCTTGGTTTTTGCAGAAGGGTATGCAGTAAAGCAAGGAGAGCAAGAGCCAGAATTCCCATTTTCAAGCACCGGGTCTTTGCAAAACCATGGAATTAAGCCGGAACAGAAAATAAGGCTGCAGGATGAGATCCCTGTATTTGACCTCCACAGTGAAAGGGTGGGGGGAGAGAAAGTGGTGAGATTAGGAACCTGGGCATGAGCTGGGGATGCCCCCCTCCCCGCTCTACTTGACCAAACCTCATCCTGTGTCATTTCCCAGAGGTCCTCACAACCTGTGTCTTCAGCAAACAATTTTTGTTGAATCTGAACAAGCTCTCTCTGGCCAGATCTGTTATGGTTCATTTTACGTCTGCTTCATCTCTGTCATAGATCCCAAGCCCGAGGACTGGAAGCACGTTGCTTCTATCTTTTGTACATCCTGTAGGCTGTTCTTGCCACCAGATCTGATTTTAGCAACTGCACAAGTAGGCTAATATGTTAAAAGAGCGAGACAAAATTAAGCAGGGAGCCAAATCTAGACAACTCCCGTTGCTCCACTTTCAATTCCAGCCATCTCACCCCTGCTATTTATACCCTCAAGAAGCAGAGATTAAGACCAAGGCCGTAATCAACTTAGAAATTAGCTGAACAGGGAAGCCAAGCCCAGTGTTTCAAGGAGCCATCCCAGAACAAGTTCTGCACGTGCCACAGACCCTCAATACTGCTTCTAGTTGCTCATTCCACAGGGATGTTTTGCTCCACCGTAGCATCCTTACTGCAGCATGGTTTTGTGAAGCATTCACGAAATGTCGCCTTTGACTCATCCTGTTCCATGCTGTGATCTCTGCCAAAGTCGGTTCTATACAAAGTTTTTAGGAAAAGCGCACTTTTTTGTTCACTGTCATCCCATTTCTCTCCTTGCTTCACCCCCATAGCACATGGCTTTTGTACACGGAGGTCCCAAATGTTTTAGGCAGCCCAAAGCAGAAAAGCAGGGTGGATCTGCCCATTAAGGTGTTTTTTTTCCCATACTAACTTTCCTGTACTAGAAAAAGAAACAGATGTGATGTCAAAACTAAAGGCATAAAAATATGTGTGGAAATCAGCAAATCAATCTATATACAATAAAGCCAGAAACGGAGCAATACGATGACAATCTTTTCAGAATATAGATACAACTACAAGATTCAATCAATTGCATGGGAATGTGGCACTGTCTTGTAACTTGTATACTACAAAGTGCATTTCTATTTTTCCCCACTCCCCTTTTTGTCCTTCTATTTTATTAAATTGGGGGGGGGGGGGAGTTGGTTGGTAAGTTGTTCCATCCTTGATTAAGTATTTAGTGCCGTCAGTATTTGGTTTATTAGATTATCTAATTTCTATATTACTATTTCACAGGGTATTTTAATAAACACTACTGTATAAGTATGTGAGTCGCTCCGAGTCCACTCTGGCATGAGGCAGGGGTATTAAATTGAATAAATAGTAATAATAATAACATGCAAAAGAATTTCATTAATTTAACTCAGGGGTCCTCAACCTTTTTTGAGCATTGGGCAGCTCTGGAAGGTGGGTCAGTCACAAAACGACTCCTGTGGCAGGCAGTTTCAAACCGTTTGGAGGTTCCAAACTAAGGCCCCTTCCGCACACGCAAAATAATGCGTTTTCAAACCACTTTCACAACTGTTTGCGAGTGGATTTTGCCATTCCACACAGCTTCAAAGAGCATTGAAAGCAGTTTGAAAGTGCATTATTCTGCATGTGCGGAATGAGCCTAAGCATCCTCCTGTGAAGGTAGAACCTTCTCAAGCACGTCTTGTTCTAGTATGATGGAGGATAGCCAAGGCTGAGTCTGCAAACTGGTGCAAGAAACCACATTTGTCTGCATCAGCGTGGGGATCACTAAGCTCTGCAAGGTAGTTCACGGCAGAGCCAAGACAAGGTTCTCACTGTCATCAAAGCAAGCAAATTACCCTGAATGTGTTTTAAATACTTTTTCAATTCGCCAAGGATAAGGAAGTAATACTACAAACCCTCCTACACTGTGGTAGGGAGTGCGGACTTTGATGCCCATCTGAGAAGCCCATCTGAGAAGCAGAGTTTTCCCCATCAAGGGGTTCTGCTGCAGCCAGTTTATGTAGAAAAGGCAGTGAGCCAGGAGAGCAAAAAAGAGCTGCCCCATGTTACAGAATCAAGGCGAGAAGGAACAGAACAAAAGAGGAGGAAGCAGATTGGTATCTGGTGTAAACAACAAAAGGTACAAGAGGGGAAGTGTAGCAGACCACATTGTATTGTCTGGGAAATCCTGTTTTGGTCACCAATCAGGTCCCTGAACAAATATGGCATTTAACATATCGCCAGGCAATTAAGTAGAAGCTAAGGATTTTCGCTGTTGTATTCAATACAGTTTCTAGCAACGCTGTGAACAGGTGCACTTTACATACAAGGCAGACTTTTTCAGAGGGAAAAGTCCTTCGCCCACCCCTTTTCCAAGATGGCTTTGTCCACTATACAGAGAACGATTATTACCCTGGGTACTTTGGCATGGCTTCTCCAAAAACCACCCTCTTTATACAGAATGGGAACTGGGTAAACAGAAGAACAAAGAGTAAGATAAAAACCTATAAAGGCAAAATCGGGTGATTCTGAAAGCCAGCGCCTTTGGAAAATTAAGGGAAGGGTTTGCATTTATAACTTGTTTTTCTCTACCATTAAGGAGACTTAAAGGGGCTTATAAACTCCTTCCCTTCCTCACCCACAACAGGCACTTTGTGAGGTAGATGGGGCTGAGAGAGTTCGGAGAGAACTGTGGCTAGCCCAAGGTCACCCAGCAGGCTTCATGTGGAAGAGTGGGGAATCAAACCAGTTCTCCAGATCAGAATCCACCTGCTCTTAACCACTATACCACACTGGAAGTCTGAATTGTTTGTGTCTCTCAGACGTATGTATATTTTAAAAAGTCACATAAGCTTTGGCTGCATAACAAAGTCTCTAGAAATGCAGGAAATGCAATTATTCCAAGCCTGGAAGTGTCCATGTGAACTGTCAGAGCACACTGGAAGGGTGTCAGCAGGACTACAGCATTATGTTCTTCTACATAGAATGTGGCTGGCTTCCTTTGACACACGTACACATCTTGGAGACTGCCAGCCTCTTCACATATTACCTACATTTTTTCACGGCAAGGACATAGTAGCACAGAGGAGCTTCCCCCTGTGAACATGCAGCTAGTGTGGCCCAGGAGATAAACCAGGCGAGGAGGTTGGGATAAAGAGTCCCAGAGGCACGGCTGGCTGGCTGGCTATATAATCGCTCTGCTCTGAGATCGTGCATGTGGAGATGGGGGAAGGGAGGCAGGCTCCATTTGTAACCTCCGAGCAGAGAAAGATTGCAAAAATGAGGGCAACTGTATTGATCCATTAGACAAAATCTACCAGAGAAACACAGTTATTGTGAAGTGACCTACATTTGCAGTGTAGGTCAGCACATAATGTCAACATGATGTGGAGAAGTAAGATTATAAATGACTAGTGTAAGCTGGTACCTAGGAGAGAGGGGGGAATATAGCCAGAGACGTGGAAAAATTATTTCCAGTGCCTCGTTTTTCTATAGACAAATGTCAATTTATGAGGATTCGTTGTTTCATAAAATGAACAGCAATGAACGGATACCACGGCCAATACAATTTTAGGCCAGCTTGGCTGTTTTAAAGATGTAATTAATATTTCCCAGGTAATTATTCCTCAGAGTTGTATGAAAGAGTATATGTGTGTTTTATTGATTCTAAATCAGGGGGTGACTATTCACACATGGTGGTAGAGAAACTAATCACCCATCTAATGTGAAATTAACAAGTAACGCAGTTGATTAATTGTCTGGGGACCTCCGTGGATGGAAGTTAATTTCTGCTGAAATAGATTAAGTGGACCCCCACGATCATGGCATATCATGTGCAGTTCTTGAATGTACTAACATTACAGTATAAATTTTCAGGGTAATAGTACCGATAAAAGACCTCAAACACTTTCACGTTCCTGAATGATTAACAGCATAATCCAGTCACTGAGTCCAGAAGAGTGTAATTATGTTTAGGAAGGCAGTGTAAGACTCTGAAGTACAAAGGAAAGAACTACAGAAGCCAACAGGGAGAGGGGAGGTCTTGTCAGTTTCAGTGACAAGTGAAATGAAAATCCAATGCTGTTTTGCACTAAAGGTTTTGAGTCGACACTAAGATTTGAGGTTGATGAATCCAGACTTTGTTTCTGAGTCCGGCTACTTTCAGGAATTCACATCAACCTTCGCAAGATGAAAGCAAGGGAATTACAGTGAAGTCCTAGAGGGAGTTACTCCAGATCCTAGAGGGAGTTACTCCATTTTAAGTCCAATGTGCTTAAATGAGCAGCAGTGGCATAGGAGGTTAAGAGCTCATGTATCTAATCTGGAGGAACCGGGTTTGATTCCCAGCTCTGCTGCCACAGGCTGTGGGAGCTGATCACAAAATTCAGATTAGCCTGTACACTCCCACACACGCCAGCTGGGTGACCTTGGGCTAGTCACAGCTTCTCGGAGCTCTCTCAGCCCCACCTACCTCACAGGGTGTTTGTTGTGAGGGGGGAAGGGCAAGGAGATTGTAAGCCCCTTTGAGTCTCCTGCAGGAGAGAAAGTGGAGATATAAATCCAAACTCTTCTTCTTCTTCTAAATATGAGTAACTCTGCATGGGATTGTGTTATTAGAGAGGAAGGGAGAAGGCTAGGATCGTGAGGAAAGATATCAGTAGGGAAATGGACAAGCACATGCAAGAGTTAGGCAGTGGAAACACACAGACCACTGAACTGAAAAGGTAAACTATGCCTGACTACACAAGATTAGAAGGACTCATCCTTTTTTTAAAAAAAAAAATCACCCAGCTACCAAAACTTTGCTCCTCAAAAAGAGATGTAGATAACTGTTCCCTTGAGACTGAGGTACGGGTGGTAGCTGATGGAGGAGGAGGCCATTTTTAAGGTACAGCAGGACTCCAGCCAAGCTTCTCTGCTCTCTACCATGAGGAACAAAGATGAAACCACTCGCATTGAGGACCACAACACCAGAATCATCCTGGATCAACTGGGAGCTGGGTGATCCACCCACATAACTGCCTGCTATGTAGCTCCAAGCTCAGATGTACCCACTGAGCATGGGCATTTGTAACTGCAGCAAGTCACTGCTGAATGTTTCCATACTAGTCTATTGCAGGCCTCCTGGTAGGAGGCGAGGCGGGGGGCGGGGGGGGCTTCTGCATTGCACCGAAACAGGTACTCTATCACTGAAGCACACCCTCCTCTTCAATTTTAACGGTTGTTATTGCTTACCACGGGGCCCAGTAAAAAGGGAGCCTTGCGTACCACTCCCTGCAGATTGTTTCATAAAAACCTGCTACAAAAGGCATTAGAATGGGCTACATGAATGACAGAGATGTAAAGATACAACCAAGGGCTAAAATACTAGGTTGCCACCTGTTTTTACAGATCCTGCACCTAATACAAAGTTTATCACAGAATTTTTCATAGTACGCTGATGAAATAATGAGAAAATCTCCTCCTGTCAGATTTCCACAAATCTACATGCTAGTAAAGGAATTACAAAGAGCAGGGTCAGGAAAAAACTAACACACCAGAAATAAAACGACAGTAAGAGAACACATCCAAATATATTGAAATCTAATTTCCTCTGGTATTCTCCCATGATAAACTTTTGTAATCAGTGAACTTGCGACAGTCAGCCAGCAAAGTTATAATTCACCTTCAGATATACATATTTTTGGTCTCCTTCTGGAAGCCTACAGGAATACCTGGAGAACATTTCAATTGTTTATTCATGAGTATGTGTGTGGGTGGAATTCAACTGGTAGAAAAGATGGAGGAGGTCTGATTGGAAATGTTGTTTTTATTTTTTGAAGAACAAATACATCCATGGAAGATAGGGTAAAGGGATAGGAGAGGATGGTTCTCTCAAATGGAAGGTATTTTAAATATTGTATGATCCATGACTCCACAATACAACCAAATATCGATGTTCGCACAATGAGAACCTTGCAAGAATGCCCACAAAAGGTACCAGCCACTCAAAGATTTATGAGCCTGCTGTCTGATATACTTATGTTAAAAGCATCTCTGACAGGTTGTGCACAGGTGATTCTCATTCGTTGCAGGCAGGCAAGGCAAGTAGCTTATTTGCAAGCCTGGGTGAATAATATTTGCTCTTCCATATGAGACTTTTTGGACAATTCTTACCACCAACTGCATCCACTGCATTGCTATTTTATATGCAATACAGCATTCCTCTACTCTAATCCTCAAATTGCAGAGGTCACATTACTGGAAATGGCATCATAGCCAACACAATCCCAGACAGGATGAAGCTTGTTGTGTTTCAGCACTGCTGTATAAAAGAGACAAAAAGATATGTCTATTTGCATGTCTTTCTTTTTGAGAGACTAGTAGAAGATCTCCGCACAGTTGTCTTTAAAAACCTCTTTGAAGGCTCAATGATCCTATTCATTAATTTCACAATGGAAGACATGACTTTGAGTCATGGGTGACTCAGCAAAGCCCAGGCTGACCTCTGGCAAATTTTTTTCCCAAAATCCATTAAATAAGGGAATCCACAGAATTAAGGGAACTGAAAATGTCTCATGAGTCTTGCTCAGCATTTCCTGGCAGAAGAAAAAAAAACTGAAGAAGAGAGATCCAAAACAATCAACGATGCCAAAAGCAGAAGAAACCACAGCCTAGGGACAGCATATATTTGATTACCTAAGATGCTGAGAGTGTTCCCAGCAAGAGGGATCGGGAGATGAGGCGAGCTTAGATTTATACCCTCCTTTTCTCTGCCTTTCAAGGAGACTCAAAAAGGCTTATAATCACCTTTCCTTCCTCTCCCCACAACAGACACTGTGTGAGGTAGGTCGGATGAGAGTTCAAAGAGAACTGAGACTAGCCCACGGTCACCCAGCAGGCTTCATGTGGAGGAGTGGGGGAGCAAACCTGGTTCACCAAATTAGGGTTCGCCCCTCATGTGGAGGAGTGGGGAATCAAACCTGGTTCTCCAGATTAGAATCCGCTGATCTTAACCAGTACACCGCGCTGGAAAAGCCAAGATGACGCTAACTCCCAAAAATTCAGACAGGCCTGAAAATGCCACCACCGTGCCAAAATACCATGTCAGAAAGACATACAACTGTTTACACAGTCCTGTTCAAGAACCTTCCCAGTCTTCCACCTTGAATCTCTGCTTGACATAACATTTCCCTTTATCTCTGGAGGCCAGAGACTGTAAACCACAACTTTTCCAAACCCCAAGCCACGACATCACATTCTTCAGTCCTCTCCTCAAACAACTGCACCCTTCATCGGTAGCAACATTCAAATTCACCTCACATCTCCAGTCATTCAGTTTCCATTCTTTCCGAAACATTACAATAAAGGCAACCAACCTTCAGCCCCATTTGTGTGGAGATTGACCGCCTTCTCAGTCGTGGCCTCAGCCGCTTCAGTGGCCAGGGACGTGGTGGCTCTGGAAAAGTCACTGACGCCCTCGCTGCGACTTGTTTCGGGGACACTCTCACGGGAGCTGGAAAGCGGACCGCGGGGAACATAGAAGGCGGGGAGCTGAGGTCAGGGCTGGTGTCAGACAGCCCCGGGATATCATCTATTTTGGTGGGGGTAACCATGAACCGGACAGAAGCCATCTTGACAGTTGGAACGGAAGGGAAAAAAAGAATTGCTTTCTTGATAGTATTACCCAGGAGTTGCCTGGTGTGCTAAAAAATCAGATGCCCACCATTTATGAGAACACAGAAGCCAAGAGTGTTACCAAAGGCTCTCTTAAGAGAAAGATTCATATCTAGCATTGATTCATAAACTGATCCAGTTACCCAACCACCCCGGGTTCTACACATATCTAAGCGTATTTTTTCCAGGCGTGATCAAAAGAACCTTGACCCCCCATGATTTTGCAACTAGTATTTCACAGACGACTGGTTCAAATATTACTATTTATGAGGCAAACACGTCACAGTTGTATGTTCCGCGAGGTAGCCTATCCACCCAAACAAAAGACAGTTGTCATCTTTAACTGCCAAAGGGCCGTACTGCAATTTCTTGGCATTATTGTACACCAGTAAGAAGTCGTCTCACAGCTCATGGCAAAAGCTTCAGTTTATTAAGAAAATATTTTTTGGCACAGCAAAATGCATAGAGGTAATTTCTTTCCACGTTGGAAAATCTCAGTGCAAAAATGTTCAAAGAGCTGGAAAAGGCAGGAGGGTCTCAGATGATGATCCACTTGCTTGCAGTATACCATGCAAGGAAAGCGCATACTTTTTGCTGGAAAGTTCACTTATGATTCTGGTGCAGAAAGAATGAAGAAAGAGGCTTCAGAGTCCGAAACAAGAACAAAAGACTTTCACGATGTTCCAGTGCAAGGATTTAAAAATGGTGCAGTAACTCCTTAAGAAGTTGTCAGCGTAAAAGAATTTTCTCCACAGATTCCTGGTGGTTTTTCAAAGGCTCTAGTGTGAGGAGATAACCATTTGATGGACAAGAGAATGACCAAACCCTCTGGCAGGGCAAAAGAATGCACATTCCCTATAGGGTCCTGGAAAAGTAAGAATGAATATATGTAACTTGGCCATTTTACATAAAAAAGCAGAGGTACGTCATTTTTACACTGAGGACCCCAATATGCAATAAAAACCCCATATCAGGGTGCACATCTGTTATTCCACAAAGCATTCAGGGCAGTTGAATGCCTAGTACTGCAAGGCAGTGTAAAGTAAGCCCAAAAATACTATGGATTACCATGTAACAAGGAATATCATTTGGTGATGCCATCAGGAGCGCAATGGTGTGCATGTCTTGGGGAGGGGGGGGGGCAGAGAAACGTGAGCACACAGCAGGCATGTCACATTTCCCCAGCATGGAGAACTGGTGTAGAGACAAGCCAGACAGGGGTGAGAAGATGAGGAAGACCACGGGCAGAGAGACCATGTACAAAGCATGCACAAGACCCACAAAACCTTGGACACATGAAGCAGCGCCCAACGGGCAAACTGTGTCAATGGAGTGCAAGACCACTCCTCTGGCTTGTGCCAAGGGGCACTTTCCTCAGCCTAGCAAGGTTTGCCCTAGAAGACCACCCCTCTGGCTTGTGCCAAGGGGCACTTTCCTCAGCCTAGCAAGGTTTGATCTAGAAGACCACCCCTCCGGCTTGTGCCAAGGGGCACTTTCCTCAGCCTAGCAAGGTTTCCCCTAGACGACCACCCCTCTGGCTTGTACCACTTTCCTCAGCCTAGCAAGGTTTGCCCTAGAAGACAACCCCCCCTGGTTTGTGCCAAATGACATTCACCCTGGACTAACAAGGTTTGTCCTAGGAGACCACCCCTCTGGCTTGTGCCAAGGGGACTTTCCCCAGACTTGCAAGGTCTGTCCTGGAAGACCAGCCCCCCTCCCCGAATGGACGACTGTGAGAAAAAAACACAAGAACCCCTTTAATAAAACGAAATAGAAGACAGGAGCCGCAGAGAGAAGCGCAGGTGCGTGCACGTCGCTGCCCAGTGAAGGGGAAACGGGCGGCAGTTGAGCGACCGTTAATCTGTTTACCTCGAGGCGCGCGCCGCGGCGTTCGGTCGGGTCTCGCGCCTCCCCTTAAATCGCCTGAGGCGCACGCGCGCGACGAGCCGCCGCTGCTACTGCTGCTGTCCGCGCGCGGCTGCCTCAGAAGCCGGTTTCCATGTGGGAGGGGCGGAGGGGGAAAAAGAGCAGCGCTCGCCTGAGTTGTCCACATCCTCCCACCCCCCCCTCCTTGTTTTTGGCACATGCGCAGAAGTCGTGACCATCTACCGGCTACTGTTGCCGGGCTTGCTGCTTCTCCAAAAAAAGCCGGTCCAAGGAGGAGGGGGGGGGGTGGGGACCGAGGAGCGCCAGGGCGGCGCGCAAAGGCTGCCGGGAGCTGTAGTTTTTCTGTCACGGAGGGTCCCGTTGGAGTGAATAAAATATATACGAACAAAACAGACGAGTCTGAAACTGAGGAAATGGTATAAACGTGAGAAGAAAGCTGCGACCAAGCTGATGTGACTGATTTGCTTGACCTGAATTGGAAAATACTGTTTTAAAAAAAATATGGCTTTTTCACACATTAGAAACACAACTATATCAATATAATTACCTATGCTTACACACAAGGCCGGTCAAAGTTGGCTATATTCCTCCATCACTGCTGGCCTTTTCTAATGTAGACTCAGGGCAGCTTAGCAATTTTGCTAGAAATCACCCACCTCCATCCCCTTCCCCCCCCCCCCCCCCCCAAAAAAAAACCCCTGACTAAACAGTTTTAGGTTTTATTTAATTTCATTGCATCCACTCAGGGTCCTTGTAGTACACATTTTTTTTTTTATTTCATTAGATTAAATATTTCTTCATTAGATTAATAATATTTCTTTTTTTATTTCATTAGATTTAATAAGCCACCCTTCTCCTTTCGGCCTGGGGCGGCTCACATTTCACACGGCAATACGAAACAATTAAAGCGTTTCAGCAGATTATAGGGCAACATAAAACCATTAAACCATCTCAACAGTGTGCAGCTATTAACTGTATCGAGATGGTGATAAAACAAGTCTTAAGAATGATTGCAGCTGGAACGGGTGTCGAGCCAAACACGCTTGGCTCCAAAACCACCATCCGCGTTTCAAAATTAATATCGATAGCATTTCTGACAATGGTCCAATTGCTTTAGGAGCTTTTTGGTGTCTTGGCGGCAGTTCTGCAAAATAGGATGCCACTCATTGCAGAGGAGAAACTGAGAGAAGTTGGCTGCATGCGGGCTCCCTTTCCTCCCTAAATCCCACCTTCCTCCATAATCATCCCCCCAAACATACAGGAAGCCCCAGTCGGGAACACCAAACTCCCCTAACTTCTGCAAGGGTACAGAGCAGAGGGCAATAAAACATCTTAACAGCTGGGCACGTTCATACATGACTGGCAGCCCTCCAAATATTCTGCACCCAGGCGGTTCGAGGCTTTGAAAGATAAGCACCTGCCCGGCTCTTAAGAGCAGTGTCCCTGAAACAGACTGGCAGCCAACGTTTGTGCACTTTATGACGGGAGAACAGCGCTCTGCACATTTAATCTAACACGGCACATGCTGGGTTTCTGGAACAACCACATTTTATAGCCAATATTGCAAAGGATAAACTGCAGGGATTCTATTATCAGTGCTTTTCTAAGTACGAGGACCCCAGAATGGGTTGCGGGTTGGGAACCGTTGCTGCACTGTTACCAGAACATGAAACTTGATAGCTTGAACTAGGCACTGATCTGTTGCTTTTACTAAATTTAGATCATTTTTTTTTCATAATTGTGTCCTGCATGTACAATTTAGTTTCACGAGTCATATGGCTGAAACAAAGACGATCAGCCATTCAATGCAAAGCCAAATATTATCTGGTTGCAAAAAACCAATATTGCTTTTATCCTCCATCATAAAAGATAGTTCTTATTTTATCCCTTGCTAGGCTAAAAGCTCCTTAGGACTGCTTTTTTGCTATTGGGGAGAGGGGAAAAGGGGGCTAATGGTATTGGGGAGAGGGGGAAAGAGGAAGGAAGGCTTTAGACCTTTCTCTGTAAAGTGAAAATAGCAGAGAAAAAGTCATCCCCTATCCAAAAAACCCTGTTAACTCATACTGGGCAAAACAGAGATACACAGCATGGGATGGGTAATAAGACCTGCCATAGCCAAAAAACATCAGGCAAGGAAAAGGCTAAAACTTTCCCCTCTCTCCCAACACAGTTCCTGATAAAAAAAGTTCTGGAAGCTGCATCTGCAAAGGACAAAAAAGCTGTTTACAATAAACACAGAGGAACGAGCAAGGTGTAGCTGAGCCCCAAGCGATCGTTCTACTCTGAACTGCATTGATGCTAATCGGTGTGTTTACTTATCTCATGAAAGGATAGTGACTGCCTGAACAACGGAAACACACAGCAATTCATGAAGAGAAGGATTCAGGTTGGCCAGAGGAAAAAACACTGCTAAAGGAAAGACCGTCTCCTTCAGACTTTACAAATATTGTAAAATAAACAAATAAAATCCACAAGATGTAGCAACAGAGAACCTTCACACTGTCATCCAAACCTCGTCTTTCCCATGGCTCAGGGGCACACTGTTTGATTGTCATTCCTTGTTGTTTCCTGTCTAAAATGGAAGCCTGCTCCAGCCAACTGCTATAAAACATAAGAACATAAGAACAAGCCAGCTGGATCAGACCAGAGTCCATCTTGTCCAGCTCTCTGCTACTCACAGTGGCCCACCAGGTGCCTTTGGGAGCTCACATGCAGGATGTGAAAGCAATGGCCTTCTGCGGCTGTTGCTCCCGAGCACCTGGACTGTTAAGGCATTTGCAATCTCAGATCAAAGAGGATCAAGATTGGTAGCCATAAATCGACTTCTCCTCCATAAATCTGTCCAAGCCCCTTTTTAAAGCTATCCAGGTTACTGGTCATCACCACCGCCTGAGGCAGCATATTCCAAACACCAATCACACGTTGCGTGAAGAAGTGTTTCCTTTTATTAGTCCTAATTCTTCCCCCCAGCATTTTCAATGTATGCCCCCTGGTTCTAGTATTGTGAGAAAGAGAGAAAAAATTCTCTCTGTCCCAGCATTTTCTACCCCATGCTTAATTTTATAGACTTCAATCCTTATCCCCTATGCTTTGAGATCCGGCTCTTTCAAACCAACCACAGAAGCTCTCCCTCCTGTACTTAAATGCTTCCAACAAACCCGGCCACCCAGGATTCCTTGCTCTAACAACTCCGCTACCATTTTTTCACGTTAATGAAATAAAACAATGGTGCATAAAACAATGGAGCATTCTCTTTATTTGGGGTCAGAAATTACACGGCCAATTTCAAACAGAAACTGTGGGAAGGCGTTTCGAATCCCTCTTGCCCAAACCCCCCCGCATTTCCTCGTTTCACCAAACAAAACAGCATGTTGTGACGAAAACAGATTTAAACACACCGGAGGCATCCCTAGTCCAACAGAGAAGCAGACCATGTAAGGGAGATGCAGCTCTTATTCTTTCACCATGCATGGCTCCAAGGTGACCCTGGAAAAAGCTGATCCCATCTTGATGGGCCGCATCAGTGTCAGCTGACGACAAAAGGAACACGGTTTATACCACCGGTCGAGGCTGCTGGGTCATCAAGACACCAAAGCGTTTCTTGATGGTGATCCTGTGGCGAGAGTACCCCAGCCGTCTGGGGGCTTGGGCAGGATGGGCTGAGCACGTCGGCTGGCCAGAGGGGTCTATCTTCTGGAAGGCATGGAAAGAAAGGGAGGACAATTTGTGAGCACCCCTGACTATACATTTCACAGAGACAACTACTATCACTCAGTTTCTGCCTGGGAATTAAGAGGGAGGGAAGAAGCCCTCCTCTGTCCAAATAATCAAAGTAGCTCGTTTGGTAGGTATGCGAGACAGGGCCTTTTTGGTGCAGGAGCCCAGGGCATGAAACAAGCACCACAGAAAGGTAATAGTAGACTTGTATATTTCTCCACCCCAGAACAAAGCATTCCAGCCTTTCTTTGTTGTAGAATGCTCCACCTGGGTCCTAGTGCCTACCCAGCACTGATCCCACATCTGTTTGCTTCTCATGTTTTCCTGACATTCACAGCTGGCATCTTCAGAGGTGTGTCACGGAGAGATCAGCTCGAGAGAAGATGCCAGCCACAGATGCGGGTAAAACATTATGACCACACCACCTGGAAAACCCTCAAGTCCAGTTTAGAGGCACAGGTGTCAGGCTTCAGCTGACCCTCCAGATGTTATAGACTACAGCTCCCATCATCCCCTGCCAGCATGATGCTGGCAGGGCATGATAAGGAACTATGATCCATAACATCTGGAGAGAACATGAATATTTCCTATAATTTAGAGGATCCTGCTTGTAGAACAGAGGTGCCCCCTTCCGTGTTAGAGAACACCAAAGAGTAGCTTTTATATCATCTATTGTATTGTTAGCGCATTAAACGGTTCTTCAAAAAATACTTAGCACATTTTGAATCTGTGAATGCTTCGGGGAAGAGCTTTAAGTTCAAAACAGATTGCGACTATAGGTGGGAGGGAACCAAACCCCAGCATCCTTTTTCTAACAACTGGGGCCCTGCTGTTCCCTTCTTAGAGGAATTTTAATTATTGGACGCCATCTGTTGCTGTTGTTCTGAAATGTTTTATGATTGAACGCTGTGTTTTAATGTACACCATTACTTTTTGTATGGTGTCTGTTATTTATTACTTGTTGTGAACCGCCCTGAGCCCTTCGGGGGAGGGCGGTATATAAGTCTAATAATAAATAAGTAAGTAAATAAATAAATAAATAAATAAATAAAACCTTCCTCGTCCTTCTTTTCTACCATGTGTCTCTGGCACACGTCTCCCACGTAGCCACGAGGACTAGAAACGCATCTTAAACTCATTTAAGAAAAAAAATAAATGGCTGGGAGTGATCAAGGGGGCATACAAAGATCCCACTGGAGTGCCAAATACCCACAACTATTCTTTTGAACCTGGGGAAAAGCAGAGGCAAATCAGCATCCGGGATTTGGGGGATACAACGGGTCACCATGCAGCTGTAAGATATGGGGTAAGTTTCCCACCTTGAGCGTGTAGACCCTGTCTCCCTGTTCATTGAGATAGAACTGCAGGAACATCGTAGAGGTTTATTCTGACGGATTCCTCGGCGGAAAACCTCGATCAGTTTCTTGGGCCAAAAGCGAACCAACTTCCAGGAGATTCACGTGAGCATGAAGCCCAGCGCTTCCGGGGAAACGTAGTCGCCGAGCCCTCCAATGAGTGAGCTCGACTGCAATGCGCTCTGGGAAATGTAGTCCGCCCTTTGCAGAGCTCTCCGGGACGTTCCACGCCCAATGCCTTATGGGAATTATAGTCTTTCCCTGCCCGCAATTCTGCAGAGCTGTTGTGTTGGGGAGACAGGCTGCAGGTGTAACCCCTGTGTCAGAATGGGATGACCCAGAAAGGGGTGGAGTCTGAAAAGAAGCAGAATGCTGCAGAACTCATGAGGTTGGAGGAAGCAAGGCTACCAGGCTGGGACCTTGATTGATTTTATTAAGCCCTTAACACCTTGTTTAAGGGTTTTTGTGTATGTAAATGGTGAGAGTTTTCTGGGAACCTTCATCATCTTGAAGCCCATTCACCAAGCCCCAGAAGTCTTCAAAACCAACCACCAGCAAAGAAGAATTGGACTTACTTATTATCATTAGACTTCATAAATAGGGACTTGAAAATGCAAGGCTGCTGGGACTTACCAAGGGTGCTTAAATATTTAAATGTTTTAATAGTGTTATTTGTTAAGTAAAGTAAACTGTTTTGTTTAAATTTGGTTCTTTGCAACTCCTTCCAAGTACTGCCCCACAGAACCCACAAGCTGAGGTTACACAGGCATGGGCCAATATTTTTTTTCTCGTCCATCTGCTTCCATGCATGTCTCACCATTATCTTTGCAATGAGCTGGCAGTCCTCTGAAAAAAGCAGCATATAATATTTCTAGATCACAGGTGTCGCGGCCCACTCCAGATGTTATGGACTACAATTCCCATCATCCCCTGCCAATTGGCCATGATGGCAGGGGCTGTTGGGAATTGTAGTCCATAACATCTGGAGTGCCAAAGGTTCGCCACCGTGGTGTTATGGACTACAGTTCCCATCATCCCCTGCCAGCATGATGCTGGCAGGCGATGATGGGAACTGTAGTCCATAACATCCGGAGGGCCACGAGTTTGACACCTATGTAGATGAATTGATTTAGGTTGCCAGAGGATTTCAACAACAGAGTCGTGGCCAGGTTTTATAATTTCTGTGTCCCACTGGGATAGGATAAAAGGATAGGCTGGAATGAGCATTAAGCAAATAACAGGACCGCAAAAAAACAGCAATTAAAGACACTCCGTCCAGAACAATATTTTGGAAACCAGGACTGAGAACTGGTGCACATTTATTAACCCTTTGCGCCATGGAGAGAAGAACATTTTAAGGTGGCAAGCCTCTGAAGATGCCAGCCATAGATGCGAGTGAAATGTTAGGAGGAAAAACTACCAGACTGTGGCCACACAGCCTGGAAAATACAACAACTGTTAAAATAAATCCTTTAAATCTTTGACCATTTTTGGCTGGGGTGAAAAAATAAAATACGGTTTCAAAACATCTGCATCAAATTGAAAGGGGGGAGGGGCGGCAAAATATCAAATAACCTGTCCCGTGCATCAAATTTCTAGAGATTCAAGTGCCACAGAGATTTTTTCCTCATGTCTCCACTAGCTAGCGGATTTATATTGTAAAACAAACAAACGCCTTCTTGCCGGGGTCCGACTTCTCTCATGATGCTGGGTACGGGAGTGTGCTTGAGAGACACCTCATAAAGAACTCTCGTTACTTAGACAAGATGGCATTTCCCAGAGTTCCATGCTGGAAGCCATGACAGTTAAACAGCTCAAAAGTTAGCCTTCGTTTTCAAACTTGGCGCTGGTTGACCATAGGGGTGATTACACTGCTCCTTCATCAACTGCTTGATGTCCAGAGCAGACTCCAGCTATGTCAAGTGCACCTCTGAAACCACCATTTTGTTGGGGGCTAGGGCCTGTAATTTACCCATGGGCACATCTGACCATTATTTTTTTTCATTTAAGGGGGAAGTGGACCAGAAGAGGTATGTATCCAGTGGGTGGGATCCAAAAATTTTGGTAACAGGTTCCCACATGGTGGTGGGATTCAAACTGTGGCGTGGCGCCAATGGGGCTGGGCGGGGCACGACGGGGCGTGACCGGGCATTCTGGGGGTGGGGCATTCCTGGGCGGGGCTGTGGCAAGGATGCAGCCACTGCGCCGGTCCTTGCGGTGTGCAACAAATGCAGGCTTGCGCAGGCTGCCATGCCTTGATTGCACCTCCTGTTAGACTGCTTCCAGTTCTGCAGCTACTGCTGAGAGGAGGGGCGTAACTAAAGGCAAAGAGCTCCGCGTGGCAAAATCCCCAATTGGTCACCCCCTCTCAGCACACACAAATAGTGGTAACCTACTCTAGGGAACCATAGCGAGAACCTGCTGGATCCCACCTCTGTATGTATCTCCAGGTGTTTTGATGCTAGCAAACCCCTTGTGCTCCATGAGTGTTCAAACAGCTAGCTAGTTGGGTGTTAAGATCGCCAAATGTTCAGAAAAATACGACTTGGGTCACTTCCAGCTTCAGAAATTCCCAGAGATCTGTGGTGGTGCATGGGGTCTGAGGAGAGGAGGGGTCTCCGTGAGCAATAATTTGCTAGAGTCCACCTTTCAAAGCTGCCATTTCTTCCGGAAGAAGTGATCTCTAACCTGGAGATCACAATGAATTGATTTAGGTTGCCAGAGGATTTCAACAACAGAGTCATGGCCACAAGATCTCCAGGCCCCACCAGGAGATTGGCAAGCCCAGTGCTTGATAATCACCAGATGATGGTTTTTGACTGCATGGAGATGAGCGATACCGTTTGCTAATTTCTGCAGCTGCTTGTTACAGATCCAGGAGCTGCGATCGGTTGAAAAATTAGCAACTCCAGTTGGTGGCAACCACACAAATGAATGGAGTGTCTCATCATTCCTGGGGCTAGAGCAAGAACGCCCTCTCGCCCTGGCACCCGTTGTGGGGATATTCAGGAAACAGCATGGAGACGGAAGTGAAGATTTGTGTAGGATGGGTGACCAGTCCTGCTTATCAGAACCCCGGAGATATCTACATTCTGGAACTGTTTTCATACAACCTTCCCACCTACCGTCCAACTAACAATGCAGGTTCTTCTTGGAAACCAAACGACAACACTGTGACTGGACTTTCCGTCGGTTTCGGCAAAGGCCCGCAGAGCGGAACGGGACTTCACGGGGCGCCGAGAGGACTGCCGTTTCTTCAGACAGCTGTTTGTGCCCCTTTAGGACCATGGCTTCCCAAGGCCAAATCCCAGGCACCGGCCTTCCTTCCTGCCCTCCTACGGCTCCCTCCCTGCTCCTGCCTGCTTTCCCGGGGGCTGCCCTTTTAGTCACCTCGGGAGACGCCCCGGGAAGCAAGCTGATCATCAAACTGAAAAGGGAAGGGCCCATGGCAGGAGGTGGCGAGGAAATGCCCCGTACTCAGACGTTCTTCCTCGCTGGGATGCCCCTGGGGTGGGCATGCATGACGCGAGACTGGCCTTCGGGACCCGAGGGTCCAGGCCGATGCTAGTGACCAAAGCGTTGGGGGGACCTGGGGGGGTAGGGAAGGCAAGAGTGCCAGAGTCCGACCCGCCAGCCCGAGCACCCCCGCTTAGTGGCGGCTCCTTTGCCTGCACTTCCAAAGGGGTGTACGAGAATTACCGGCGTTGGCAACGCTATAAGGCCTTGGCTCGGCGACATTTCCCAGCCACCCCTGATGCGGAGGCTCTCGCCTGTTTCTTCATGTGAGGATCACGGTGGTAAAGAACATAGCTTGGGAGACGGGGGTGGAATTAATAAGAGACACGGGGGGCAAGGCAGGAGTAACGGTGAAGTCGGCTTCTCAGCCTCCAAGCCAGGCTTGGATACCTTCTGGATTTACACCAGACGACGGAGATCAGTACTCCAGGTGTAAATGGATGCTTTGGAGCATCAGCTTGATGGAAATTATACCCAACTGAGTTCTCTCCTCTCCCCAAAACCCACCCTTCCACAGGCGCCCCCCCTCCCCCAAAGTCCAGGTCTTTCCAAGAGCCCAGTTGGCAACCTGCGTACATAAGAACATAAGAACTAGCCTGCTGGATCAGACCAGAGTCCATCTAGTCCAACTTGCTCTGCTACTCGCAGTGACCCACTAGGTGCCTTTAAGAGACTCCATTTGCAGGATGTGTAAGAAAAACCAGCGACCTTCCTGCTGCTGCTGCTCCCGAGCACCCTGGTCTGCTAAGGCATTTGCAATCTAGAGATCAATCAAGATTGGTAGCCATAGATGGAAGCTTCTCCTCCATAAATCTGTCCAAGCCCTTTTTTAAAAGCCTAGCTATCCAGGTTAGTGGCCATCACCATTTCCTCTGGCATTTTTTGACATAATCACACGTTGCGTGAAGAAGTGTTTGTGGTCCTGTTCTTTAGCATGGTCAATGAGTGCACAGTTTGGGTATTGTGAGTGAGAGAAAAATTTCTAATGGCAACATTTCCTGCCCCATCCATAGAGATTCCAGTATGGCTGAGAGAAACTCAGGCGTTTGGTGCTTTGAGAAGTGGAAGGGAAGGAGTTAGTGACAAGGGACTGTACACAGGTAGGAACTGGTGAGAGATCTCGTCTTCCTCTGTGTGAAGCCAGAAGCCTGTTTAGATCAGGTGGAGCTGCATTGTACCCCGAACTCCAGACTATTGGTCAATTAGGCGTAGCTTGGGGGGGGGGGCCACAAGCCAGGGATTGGGGGGAGAGCGATCCCCACTCACCAGCATTCAATTGCGCCTCTGTCCCGAACGGAAGCAGACAGGCAGCTGTAGGAGGGGGGCAGTGCCTAAGGTGAGCCCCATGTGTCGTTTTCAGTAGCTATGCCCCTGTCTATACTGTCTATTCAGACTAGCAGCGGGTGCAGGTGTAACCTCTAACTGTGGGTTCTGCAGCCTTCTGCTGCTTTTAGTCTCCACCCCTTTCTGGGTCAACCCATTCTGAGCATGGGGGTTACATTCTCCCCCACTAAAATTCCTGTCGTCTCGACAGTGAGTACAATCACAACTCTTGAAATCATTAAACAATGATTTCCCCAGAGATTCCTAATACTTGGAGGAACCAGATTTGGGTGAATCTGATGAGTACAACATGGTCTTTCCCTTACAAGGATTTCCAACTTCTAGAAGCTTAGCTGCACTGGCAGTTTGCAAAACTCTTTCCAACCAAATGTTGCCGATTCAGCCAATTAGTGCTTTGCAGAAGGGATGCTGCGGTGAGGGGGGGGGTTGCAACTGGGAATCCCTTCCTTCATGTAACTGCCAAACAGAATCATGTACTTCAAATTCACACAGCAACATCTCTTGAACGTACATCACGCAACAAACAGTTTTATGGGGATCAAACCCCCACTTGCTGCACACTTGTTTACAGAAGCAATTTGTATTTGCAATCTCACTTCCAAGCCCCATGCTGGTTTGGTAGCCAATTTGTAACCTCTAACTGTCGGTTCCTGCAGCCTTCTGCTGCTTTTTTAGTCTCCACACCTTTCTGGGTCCAACCCATTCTGAGCATGGGGGTTACACAGGGTCTCAGGTAGAGGTCTTGCATGTCATCTCCTCCTTGGTTCTTTTTAAGTGGGTGGGGATGCCGGGAATAGAACCCGGGGTTGTCTGCATGCCAACCGGGTGCTCAGTCCCCCTGAGCCGCAGCCCTTTCCTAATGAAAAGCCAGTGATGGAAATCGACTGGTATGTTACGAGGGATTCCAACTCGCATCTTCACAATGTATGGGTCATCTGATACAATCAGAAGCATCAAGGGTTGAGATTAGTCACAGTACAATCCGGTGTGCTTACAAAGCGTGTACATGTTTGAGCAGCTACCTTCTTAGGGATTTTTCTTTTTAAAGGAACCCACCATCCTACACGTAGAAAAGCGAGGTCTAAAGTGGAGCCGAACCCTTTTGCAACTAGAATCTGTTTTTTTAGGTGCGTGGAGGGTTTTCTTTCCACAGAGACCGTTCAGTCATGTCTGCAATCTGAAATGGTACCGTAAAAGCTTGATTTACAAAGGTGATTCTGTTTCCTGAGTCAGAGTTCTGTAACCACTGATTACACACTGTCGCTGATCAGTCAAGCAAGAGGCAAGCAAGGCTCTTGATCTGGAGCAGTTTGGGTGTTGTGATGGGCGACAGT
>NC_059439.1:24939962-24978220 GCF_021028975.2 Sphaerodactylus townsendi
CGCTAACTGTCGCCCATCACAACACCCAAACTGCTCCAGATCAAGAGCCTTGCTTGCCTCTTGCTTGGATCAGCGACAGTGTGGACCAGTGGTTACAGAACTCTGACTCAGAAAAAAGAATCACCCGAAATCAAGCGGATGGTACCATTTCAGGTTGCAGACATGACTGAACGGTCTCTGTGGAAAGAAAACCCTCCACGCACCTAAAAACAGATGCCCCAGTTGCAAAAGGGTTCGGTCTACTTTGACTCGTTTTTCTACGTGTAGGATGGTGGGTTCCTTTAAAAAGAAAAATCCCAAGAAGGTAGCGTTCAAACATGCACACGCTTCCAAGCACACCGGATTGTATCAGACGACCTCAACCCTTGATGCTTCTGATTGTATCAGATGACCCATTCATTGTGAAGATGCGAGTTGGAATCCATCGTAACATACAAGTCGATTTCCATCACTGGTTTTTCATTAGGAAAGGGCTGTGGCTCAGGGGGACTGAGCATCTGGTTGGCGTGCAGACAACCCCGGGTTCTATTCCCGGCATCCCCACTTAAAAAGAACCAAGGAGGAGATGACATGCAAGACCTCTACCTGAGACCCTGTGTAACCCCCATGCTCAGAATGGGTTGACCCAGAAAGGGGTGGAGACTAAAAGCAGCAGAAGGCTGCAGAACCGACAGTTAGAGGTTACAAATTGGCGCCCAACCAGCATGGGGCTTGGAAGTGAGATTGCAAATACAAATTGCTTGCAATGGAAGTGTGCAGCAAGTTGGGGTTTGATCCCCATAAAACTGTTTGTTATGTGATGTACGTTCAAGAGATGTTGCTGTGTGAATTTGAAGCACATGATTCTGTTTGGCAGTTACATGAAGGAAGGGATTCCAGTTGCAACCCCCCCCCCGCCCCCCGCATCCCTTCTGCAAACTAATTGGCTGAATCGCAACATTTGCTGGAAAGAGTTTTGCAAACTGCCAGTGCAGCTAAGCTTCTAGAAGTTGGAAATCCTTGTAAGGGAAAGACCATGTTGTACTATCAGATTCACCAAATCTGGTTCCTCCAAGTACAGGAATCTCTGGGGAAATCATTGTTTAATGATTTCAAGAGTTGCATTGTAATTACTGTCGAGACGACAGAATTTTAGTGGGGGAGAATGTAACCCCCATGCTCAGAATGGGTTGACCCAGAAAGGGGTGGAGACTAAAAGCAGCAGAAGGCTGCAGAACCCACAGTTAGAGGTTACACCTGCACCCGCTGCTAGTCTGAATAGACAGTATAGACAGGGGCATAGCTACTGAAAACGACACATGGGGCTCACCTTAGGCACTGCCCCCCTCCTACAGCTGCGCCCCTGCTCCGTTCGGGACAGAGGCGCAATTGAATGCTGGTGAGTGGGGATCGTTCTCCCCCCAATCCCTACGTGTACCCCCCCAAGCTACGCCACTGACCAATAGTCTGAGTCAGTACAAGGCAGCTCCATCTGATCTGAAGCTTGTGGCTTCACACAGAGGAAGACGAGATCTCTCACCAGTTCATATTCTGTGTACAGTCCCTTGCCGCTAACTCCTTCCCTTCCACTTCTCAAAGACCAACGCCGAGTTTCTCTCAGCTGATACTTGAATTCTACGCATGGGGTAGAAAATGTTGACAGAGAGAAATTTTTCTCTCTTTCTCACAATACTCGAACCAGGGGGCATTCATTGAAAATGCTGGGGGGAAGAATTAGGACTAATAAAAGGAAACACTTCTTCACGCAACGTGTGATTGGTGTTTGGAAAATGCTGCCACAGGAGGTGGTGATGGCCACTAACCTGGATAGCTTTAAAAAGGGCTTGGACAGATTTATGGAGGAGAAGTCGATCTATGGCTACCAATCTTGATTGATCTCAGATTGCAAATGCCTTAGCAGACCAGGTGCTCGGGAGCAGCAGCAGCAGAAGGCCGTTGCTTTCACATCCTGCACGTGAGCTCCCAAAGGCACCTAGTGGGTCACTGCGAGTAGCAGAGTGCTGGACTAGATGGACTCTGGTCTGATCCAGCAGGCTAGTTCTTATGTTCTTATGTACGCAGGTTGCTAACTGGGTTTGGAAAGACCTGGACTTTGGGGGAGGGGGGGCGCCTGTGGAAGGGTGGGTTTTGGGGAGAGGAGAGAACTCAGTTGGGTATAATTTCCATCAAGCTGATGCTCCAAAGCATCCATTTACACCTGGAGTACTGATCTCCGTCGTCTGGTGTAAATCCAGAAGGTATCCAAGCCTGGCTTGGAGGCTGAGAAGCCGACTTCACCGTTACTCCTGCCTTGCCCCCCGTGTCTCTTATTAATTCCACCCCCGTCTCCCAAGCTATGTTCTTTACCACCGTGATCCTCACATGAAGAAACAGGCGAGAGCCTCCGCATCAGGGGTGGCTGGGAAATGTCGCCGAGCCAAGGCCTTATAGCGTTGCCAACGCCGGTAATTCTCGTACACCCCTTTGGAAGTGCAGGCAAAGGAGCCGTCACTGGGCGGGGGTGCTCGGGCTGGTGGGCCGGACTCTGGCACTCTTGCCTTCCTACCCCCCAGGTCCTCCAACGCTTTGGTCACCAGCACGGTTCGGACCCCCGGTCCCGAAGGCCCGTCTGGGCGTGGGGCGGCCCACCCCAGGGGCATCCCAGCGAGGAAGAACGTCTGAGTACGGGGCATTTCCTCGCCACCTCCTGCCATGGGCCCTTCCCTTTTCAGTTTGATGATCAGCTTGCTTCCCGGGGCGTCTCCCGAGGTGACTAAAAGGGCAGCCCCCGGGAAAGCAGGCAGGAGCAGGGAGGGAGCCGTAGGAGGGCAGGAAGGAAGGCCGGTGCCTGGGATTTGGCCTTGGGAAGCCATGGTCCTAAAGGGTCCCAGCTCAGGTGTCTAGCAAAACCAGTAGTCCTCTCGGCGCCTGCGTGAAGTCCCGCTGCTCGCTTCAAGGGCCTTTGCCGAAACCGACGGAAAGTCCAGTCACAGTGTTGTCGTTTGGTTTCCAAGAAGAACCTGCATTGTTAGTTGGACGGTAGGTGGGAAGGTTGTATGAAAACAGTTCCAGAATGTAGATCTCTCCTCGGTTCTGATAAGCAGTGACTGGTCACCCATCCTACAATAAAATCTTCACTTCCGCCTCCATGTTGTTTCCTGAATATCCCCACAACGGGTGCCAGGCTTAGAGGGCTGCTCTTGCTCTAGCCCCAGGAATGATGAGAGACACTCCATTCATTTGTGTGTATTGCCATCAACTGGAGTTGCTAATTTGCCAAACCGATCGCAGCTCCTGGATCTGTAACAAGCAGCTGCAGAAATTAGCAAACGGTATCGCTCATCTCCATGCAGTCAAAAACCATCATCTGGTGATTATCAAGCACTGGGCGTGCCAATCTCCTGGTGGGGCCTGGAGATCTTGTGGCCATGACTCTGTTGTTGAAATCCTCTGGCAACCTAAATCAATTCATTGTGATCTCCAGGTTAGAGATCACTTCTTCCGGAAGAAATGGCAGCTTTGAAAGGTGGACTCTAGCAAATTATTGCTCACGGAGACCCCTCCTCTCCTCAGACCCCATGCACCACCACAGATCTCCGGGAATTTCTGAAGCTGGAAGTGACCCAAGTCGTATTTTTCTGAACATTTGGCGATCTTAACACCCAACTTAGCTAGCTGTTTGAACACTCATGGAGCACAAGGGGTTTGCTAGCATCAAAACACCTGGAGATACATACAGAGGTGGGATCCAGCAGGTTCTCACAGGTTCCCGAGAGTAGGTTACTAATTATTTGTGTGTGCCGAGAGGGGGTGACTAATTGGGGATTTTGCCACGTGGTTTTTTCCTTAGTTACGCCCCTCCTCTCAGCAGTAGCGCGCAGAACTTGAAGCAGTCTAACAGGAGGTGCACCGGCGTGCGTGGCAGCCTGCGCCTGCGTGCATTTGTTTCCCGCCCAAGGACCGGCGCAGTGGCTGCATCCTTGCCACAGCCCCGCCCAGGAATGCCCCACCCCCAGAATGCCCGGTCACGCCCCGTCGTGCCCCGCCCAGCCCCATTGGCGCCACGCCACAGTTTGAATCCCACCACCATGGGAACCTGTTACTAAAATTTTTGGATCCCACCACTGGATACATACCTCTTCTGGTCCACTTCCCCCCCAAATGAAAATAATGGTCAGATGTGCCCATGGGTAAATTTAGCCCCCAACAAAATGGTGGTTTGTGAGGTGCACTTGACATATGGGAGTCTGCTCTGACATCAAGCAGTTGATGAAGGAGCAGTGTAATCACCCCTATGGTCAACCAGCGCCAAGTTTGAAAACGAAGGCTAACTTTGGAGCTGTTTAACTGTCATGGCTTCCAGCATGGAACTCTGGGAAATGCCATCTTGTCTAAGTAACGAGAATTCTTTATGAGGTGTCTCCTAAGAATTTACCTCCGAGGCCTACATCATGAGAGAAGTCGGACCCCGGCGTTGTGCGCGTTTGCTTGCTTTACAATATATCCCGCGCTTGCGTGGAGACATGAGGAAAAATCTCAGGCACTTGAATCTCTAGAAATTTGATGCACGGGACAGGTTATTTGATATTTTGCCGCCCCTCCCCCCTTTCAATTTGATGCAGATGTTTTGAAACCGTATTTTATTTTTTCACCCCAGCCAAAAATGGTCAAGATTTGGGCATGATTTATTTAACAGCTGTTGTGGGTTTTCCAGGCTGTGTGGCCACGGTCTGGTAGTTTTTCCTCCTAACATTTCACTCGCATCTATGGCTGGCATCTTCAGAGGCTTGCCACCTTAAAATGTTCTTCTCTCCATGGCGCAAAGGGTTAATAAATGTGCACCAGTTCTGAGTCCTGGTTTCCAAAATATTGTTCTGGATGGAGTGTCTTTAATTGCTGTTTTTTTGCGGTCCTGTTATTTGCTTAATGCTCATTCCAGCCTATCCTTTTATCCTATCCCAGTGGGACACAGAAATTATAAAACCTGGCCACGACTCTGTTGTTGAAATCCTCTGGCAACCTAAATCAATTCATCTACATAGAACCGGTGTCAAACTCGTCGCGTTCCGGATAGTGGACTTCAGTTCCGATCATCGCCTGCCAGCATCATGCTCGCAGGAGATGATGGGAACTGTAGTCTGATAATACCAATGGTGGCGAACCTTTGGCATTCCAGATGTTAGTGGACTGGCTGGTTCCCAACAGCCCCTGCCATCATGGCCAATTGGCAGGGGATGATGGGAATTGTAGTCCATAACATCTGGAGTGGGCCGCGACACCTGTGATCTAGAAATATTATATGCTGCTTTTTTCAGAGGACTGCCAGCTCATTGCAAAGATAATGGTGAGACATGCATGGAAGCAGATGGACGAGAAAAAAAATATTGGCCCATGCCTGCAGCCTGTCTCCCCAACACAACAGCTCTGCAGAATTGCGGGCAGGGAAAGACTATAATTCCCATAAGGCATTGGGCGTGGAACGTCCCGGAGAGCTCTGCAAAGGGCGGACTACATTTCCCAGAGCGCATTGCAGTCGAGCTCACTCATTGGAGGGCTCGGCGACTACGTTTCCCCGGAAGCGCTGGGCTTCATGCTCACGTGAATCTCCTGGAAGTTGGTGCGCTTTTGGCCCAAGAAACTGATCGAGGTTTTCCGCCGAGGAATCCGTCAGAATAAACCTCTACGATGTTCCTGCAGTTCTATCTCAATGAACAGGGAGACAGGGTCTACACGCTCAAGGTGGGAAACTTACCCCATATCTTACAGCTGCATGGTGACCCGTTGTATCCCCCAAATCCCGGATGCTGATTTGCCTCTGCTTTTCCCCAGGTTCAAAAGAATAGTTGTGGGTATTTGGCACTCCATGGGATCTTTGTATGCCCCCTTGATCACTCCCAGCCATTTATTTTTTTGCTTAAATGAGTTTAAGATGCGTTTCTAGTCCTCGTGGCTACGTGGGAGACGTGTGCCAGAGACACATGGTGGAAAAGAAGGATGAGGAAGGTTTTATTTATTTATTTATTTATTTACTTACTTACTTATTTATTATTAGACTTATATACCGCCCTCCCCCGAAGGGCTCAGGGCGGTTCACAACAAGTAATAAATAACAGACACCATACAAAAAGTAATGGTGTACATTAAAACACAGCGTTCAATCATAAAACATTTCAGAACAACAGCAACAGATGGCTGCCCCAATACTCAGAAATTCCTCTAAGAAGGGAACAGCAGGGCCCCAGTTGTTAGAAAAAGGATGCTGGGGTTTGGTTCCCTCCCACCTATAGTCGCAATCTGTTTTGAACTTAAAGCTCTTCCCCGAAGCATTCACAGATTCAAAATGTGCTAAGTATTTTTTGAAGAACCGTTTAATGCGCTAACAATACAATAGATGATATGTGCTAATTTTGGTGTTCTCAAATATGGAAGGGGGCACCTCTCTTCTACAAGATGATCCTCTAAATTATAGGTGTCAAACTCGTGGCCCTCCAGATGTTATGGACTACAGTTCCCATCATGCCCTGCCAGCATCATGCTGGCAGGGGATGATGGGAGCTGTAGTCTATAACATCTGGAGGGCCGCGAGTTTGACACCTGTGCTCTAAACTGACTTGAGGGTTTTCCAGGTGGTGTGGTCATAATGTTTTACCCGCATCTGTGGCTGGCATCTTCTCTCGAGCTGATCTCTCCGTGACACACCTCTGAAGATGCCAGCTGTGAACGTCAGGAAAACATGAGAAGCAAACAGATGTGGGATCAGTGCTGGGTAGGCACTAGGACCCAGGTAGAGCATTCTACAACAAAGAAAGGCTGGAATGCTTTGTTCTGGGGTGGAGAAATATACAAGTCTACTATTACCTTTCTGTGGTGCTTGTTTCACAGTTCTGGGCCTGCACCAAAAAGGCCCTGTCTCGCATACCTACCAAACGAGCTACTTTGATTATTTGGACAGAGGAGGGCTTCTTCCCTCCCTCTTAATTCCCAGGCAGAAACTGAGTGATAGTAGTTGTCGCTGTGAAATGTATAGTCAGGGGTGCTCACAAATTGTCCTGCCTTTCTTTCCATGCCTTCCAGAAGATAGACCCCTCTGGCCAGCCGACGTGCTCAGCCCATCCTGCCCGTTTCTCCCCAGACGACAAGTACTCTCGCCACAGGATCACCATCAAGAAACGCTTTGGTGTCTTGATGACCCAGCAGCCTCGACCGGTGGTATAAACCGTGTTCCTTTTGTCGTCAGCTGACACTGATGCGGCCCATCAAGATGGGATCAGCTTTTTCCAGGGTCACCTTGGAGCCGTGCATGGTGAAAGAATAAGAGCTGCATCTCCCTTACGTGGTCTGCTTCTCTGTTGGACTAGGGATGCCTCCGGTGTGTTTAAATCTGTTTTCGTCACAACGTGCTGTTTTGTTTGGTGAAACAAGGAAATGCGGGGGTTTGGGCAAGAGGGTCTGAACGCCTTCCCATGCTTCTGTTTGAAATTGGCCGTGTAATTTCTGACCCCAAATAAAGAGAATGCTCCATTGTTTTATGCACCATTGTTTTATTTCATTAACGTGAAAAAATGGTAGCGGAGTTGTTAGAGCAAGGAATCCTGGGTGGCCGGTTTGGCTGAAGCATTTGGCACAGGAGGGAGAGCTTCTGCGGCTGGTTTGAAAGAGCGGATCTCAAAGTATAGGGGATATGATTGAAGTCTATAAAATTAAGCATGGGGTAGAAAATGTTGACAGAGAGAATTTTTTCTCTCTTTCTCACAATACTAGAACCAGGGGGCATACATTAAAGATGCTGGGGGGAAGAATTAGGACTAATAAAAGGAAACACTTCTTCACGCAACGTGTGATTGGTGTTTGGAATATGCTGCCTCAGGAGGTGGTGATGACCAGTAACCTGGATAGCTTTAAAAGGGGCTTGGACAGATTTATGGAGGAGAAGTCAATTTATGGCTACCAATCTTGATCCTCTTTGATCTGAGATTGCAAATGCCTTAACAGTCCAGGTGCTCGGGAGCAACAGCCGCAGAAGGCCATTGCTTTCACATCCTGCATGTGAGCTCCCAAAGGCACCTGGTGGGCTTTTCACTGTGAGTAGCAGAGAGCTGGACAAGATGGACTCTTGGTCTGATCCAGCTGGCTTGTTCTTATGTTCTTTATGTTTAAGTAGCAGCTATTGAGCAGGCTTCCATTTTAGACAGGAAACAACAAGGAATGACAATCAAACAAAGTGTGCCCCTGAGCCATGGGAAAGACGAGGTTTGGATGACAGTGTGAAGGTTCTCTGTTGCTACATCTTGTGGATTTTATTTGTTTATTTTACAATATTTGTAAAGTCTGAAGGAGACGGTCTTTCCTTTAGCAGTGTTTTTTCCTCTGGCCAACCTGAATCCTTCTCTTCATGAATTGCTGTGTGTTTCCGTTGTTCAGGCAGTCACTATCCTTTCATGAGATAAGTAAACACACCGATTAGCATCAAATGGCAGCACCAGAGTGAGAACGACGCTTGGGGCTCAGCTACACCTTGCTCGTTCCTCTGTGTTTATTGTGAACAGCTTTTTTGTCCTTTGCAGATGCAGCTTCCAGAACTTTTTTTATCAGGAAGGAGAACTGTGTTGGGAGAGAGGGGAAAGTTTTAGCCTTTTCCTTGCCTGATGTTTTTTGGCTATGGCAGGTCTTATTACCCATCCCATGCTGTGTATCTCTGTTTTGCCCAGTATGAGTTAACAGGGTTTTTTGGACAGGAGATGACTTTTTCTCTGCTATTTTCACTTTACAGAGAAAGGTCTAAAGCCTTCCTTTCCCCCTCTTTCCCCCTCTCCCCAATACCATTAGCCCCCTTTTCCCCTCTCCCCAATAGCAAAAAAGCAGCCCTAAGGAGCTTTTAGCCTAGCAAGGGATAAAATAAGAACTATCCTTTATGATGGAGGATAAAAGCAATGTTGGTTTTTTGCAACGAGATAATATTTGGCTTTGCATTGAATGGCTGATCGTCTTTGTTTCAGCCATATGACTCGTGAAACTAAATTGTACATCCAGGACACAATCATGAAAAAAATGATCTAAATTTAATAAAAACAACGGATCAGTGCCTAGTTCAAGCTATCAAGTTTCACGTTCTGGTAACAGTGCAGCAACGGTTCCCAACCCGCAACCCATTCTGGGGTCCTCGTACTTAGAAAAGCACTGATAATAGAATCCCTGCAGTTTATCCTTTGCAATATTGGCTATAAAATGTGCTTGTTCCAGAAACCCAGCATGTGCCGTGTTAGATTAAATGTGCAGAGCGCTGTTCTCCCGTCATAAGTGCACAAACGCTGGCTGCCAGTTCGTTTCAGGACACGTTTCATAGAGCCGGGCAGGTGCTTATCTTTCAAAGCCTCGAACCGCCTGGGTGCAGAATATTTGGAGGGCTGCCAGTCATGTATGAGCGTGCCCAGCTGTTAAGATGTTTTATTGCCCTCTGCTCTGTACCCTTGCAGAAGTTAGGGGAGTTTGGTGTTCCCGACTGGGGCTTCCTGTATGTTTGGGGGGATGATTATGGAGGAAGGTGGGATTTAGGGAGGAAAGGGAGCCCGCATGCAGCCAACTTCTCTCAGTTTCTCCTCTGCAATGAGTGGCATCCTATTTTGCAGAACTGCCGCCAAGACACCAAAAAGCTCCTAAAGCAATTGGACCATTGTCAGAAATGCTATCGATATTAATTTTGAAACGCGGATGGTGGTTTTGGAGCCAAGCGTGTTTGGCTCGACACCCGTTCCAGCTGCAATCATTCTTAAGACTTGTTTTATCACCATCTCGATACAGTTAATAGCTGCACACTGTTGAGATGGTTTAATGGTTTTATGTTGCCCTATAATCTGCTGAAACGCTTTAATTGTTTCGTATTGCCGTGTGAAATGTGAGCCGCCCCAGGCCGAAAGGAGAAGGGTGGCTTATTAAATCTAATGAAATAAAAAAAGAAATATTATTAATCTAATGAAGAAATATTTAATCTAATGAAATAAAAAATGTGTATTGCTATGACCCTGAGTGGATGCAATGAAATTAAATAAAACCTAAAACTGTTTAGTCAGGGGTTTTTTTTTGGGGGGGGGAGGGGGAAGGGGATGGAATTGGGTAATTTCTAGCAAAATTGCTAAGCTGCCCTGAGCTCATTAGAAAAGGCCAGCAGTGATGGAGGAATATAGCTAATTTTTGACCGGCCTTGTGTGTGTTATAATTATATTGATATAGTTGTGTTTCTAATGTGTGAAAAAGCCATATTTTTTTAAAAACAGTATTTTCCAATTCAGGTCAAGCAAATCAGTCACATCAGCTTGGTCGCAGCTTTCTTCTCACGTTTATACCATTTCCTCAGTTTCAGACTCGTCTGTTTTGTTCGTATATATATTTTATTCACTCAAACGGGACCCTCCGTGACAGAAAAACTACAGCTCCCGGCAGCCTTTGCGCGCCGCCCTGGCGCTCCTCGGTCCCCACCCCCCCCCCCCTCCTCCTTGGAGCGGCTTTTTTTGGAGAAGCAGCAAGCCCGGCAACAGTAGCCGGTAGATGGTCACGACTTCTGCGCATGTGCCAAAAACAAGGAGGGGGGGGGTGGGAGGATGTGGACAACTCAGGCGAGCGCTGCTCTTTTTCCCCCTCCGCCCCTCCCACATGGAAACCGGCTTCTGAGGCAGCCGCGCGCGGACAGCAGCAGTAGCAGCGGCGGCTCGTCGCGCGCGTGCGCCTCAGGCGATTTAAGGGGAGGCGCGAGACCCGACCGAACGCCGCGGCGCGCGCCTCGAGGTAAACAGATTAACGGTCGCTCAACTGCCGCCCGTTACTTTCTTGGGGGGGGGGGGCAGGGGGGAGGAGAGCGAGGAGAGAACGCCGCGCAGGCGCAGTGGCGCCCCTTTCCCCTTCACTGGGCAGCGACGTGCACGCACCTGCGCTTCTCTCTGCGGCTCCTGTCTTCTATTTCGTTTTATTAAAGGGGTTCTTGTGTTTTTTTCTCACAGTCGTCCATTCGGGGAGGGGGGCTGGTCTTCCAGGACAGACCTTGCAAGTCTGGGGAAAGTCCCCTTGGCACAAGCCAGAGGGGTGGTCTCCTAGGACAAACCTTGTTAGTCCAGGGTGAATGTCATTTGGCACAAACCAGGGGGGGTTGTCTTCTAGGGCAAACCTTGCTAGGCTGAGGAAAGTGGTACAAGCCAGAGGGGTGGTCGTCTAGGGGAAACCTTGCTAGGCTGAGGAAAGTGCCCCTTGGCACAAGCCGGAGGGGTGGTCTTCTAGATCAAACCTTGCTAGGCTGAGGAAAGTGCCCCTTGGCACAAGCCAGAGGGGTGGTCTTCTAGGGCAAACCTTGCTAGGCTGAGGAAAGTGCCCCTTGGCACAAGCCAGAGGAGTGGTCTTGCACTCCATTGACACAGCTTCTGCCCGTTGGTAGCCAAGCTTCATGTGTCCAAGGTTTTGTGGGTCTTGTGTGCATAAGCTTTGGTACATGGTCTCTCTGCCCGTGGTCTACCACATCTTCGCCACCCTGTCTGGCTTGTCTCTACACCAGTTCTCCATGCTGGGGAAATGTGACATGCCTGCTGTGTGCTCACGTTTCTCTGCCCCCCCCCTCCCCAAGACATGCACACCATTGCGCTCCTGATGGCATCACCAAAATGATATTCCCTTGTTACATGGTAATCCATAGTATTTTTTGCTTACATTTTTACACTGCCTTAGCAGGTACTAGGCATTCAACTGCCCTGAATGCTTTGTGGAATAACAGATGTGCACCCTGATATGGGGTTTTTATTGCATATTGGGGTCCTCAGTGTAAAAATGACGTACCTCTGCTTTTTTATGTAAAATGGCCAAGTTACATATATTCATTCTTACTTTTCCAGGACCCTATAGGGAATGTGCATTCTTTTGCCCTGCCAGAGGGTTTGGTCATTCTCTTGTCCATCAAATGGTTATCTCCTCACACTAGAGCCTTTGAAAAACCACCAGGAATCTGTGGAGAAAATTCTTTTACGCTGACAACTTCTTAAGGAGTTACTGCACCATTTTTAAATCCTTGCACTGGAACATCGTGAAAGTCTTTTGTTCTTGTTTCGGACTCTGAAGCCTCTTTCTTCATTCTTTCTGCACCAGAATCATAAGTGAACTTTCCAGCAAAAAGTATGCGCTTTCCTTGCATGGTATACTGCAAGCAAGTGGATCATCATCTGAGACCCTCCTGCCTTTTCCAGCTCTTTGAACATTTTTGCACTGAGATTTTCCAACGTGGAAAGAAATTACCTCTATGCATTTTGCTGTGCCAAAAAATATTTTCTTAATAAACTGAAGCTTTTGCCATGAGCTGTGAGACGACTTCTTACTGGTGTACAATAATGCCAAGAAATTGCAGTACGGCCCTTTGGCAGTTAAAGATGACAACTGTCTTTTGTTTGGGTGGATAGGCTACCTCGCGGAACATACAACTGTGACGTGTTTGCCTCATAAATAGTAATATTTGAACCAGTCGTCTGTGAAATACTAGTTGCAAAATCATGGGGGGTCATGTTCTTTGATCACGTTTGTGGAAAATACGCCTAGATATGTAGAACCCGTGTTGCACCGGATCAGTTTATGAATCAATGCTAGATATGAATCTTTCTCTTAAGAGAGCCTTTGGTAACACTCTTGGCTTCTGTGTTCTCATAAATGGTGGGCGTCTGATTTTTTAGCACACCAGGCAACTCCTGGGTAATACTATCAAGAAAGCAATTCTTTTTTTCCCTTCCGTTCCAACTGTCAAGATGGCTTCTGTCCGGTTCATGGTTACCCCCACCAAAATAGATGATATCCCGGGGCTGTCTGACACCAGCCCTGACCTCAGCTCCCGCTCTAGTTCCCGTGTCCGTTTCAGCTCCCGTGAGAGTGTCCCCGAAACAAGTCGCAGCGAGGGCGTCAGTGACTTTTCCAGAGCCACCCACCGCCCCTGGCCGCACTGGAAGCCGCTGGAGGCTACGAACTGGAGAAGGCTAGCGTCAATCTCCACACAAATGGGGCTGAAGGTTGGTTGCCTTTATTGTAATGTTTCGGAAAGAATGGAAACTGAATGACTGGAGATGTGAGGTGAATTTGAATGTTGCTACCGATGAAGGGTGCAGTTGTTTGAGGAGAGGACTGAAGAATGTGATGTCGTGGCTTGGGGTTTGGAAAAGTTGTGGTTTACAGTCTCTGGCCTCCAGAGATAAAGGGAAATGTTATGTCAAGCAGAGATTCAAGGTGGAAGACTGGGAAGGTTCTTGAACAGGACTGTGTAAACAGTTGTATGTCTTTCTGACATGGTATTTTGGCACGGTGGTGGCATTTTCAGGCCTGTCTGAATTTTTGGGAGTTAGCGTCATCTTGGCTTTTCCAGCGCGGTGTACTGGTTAAGATCAGCGGACTCTAATCTGGAGAACCAGGTTTGATTCCCCACTCCTCCACATGAGGGGCGAACCCTAATTTGGTGAACCAGGTTTGCTCCCCCACTCCTCCACATGAAGCCTGCTGGGTGACCGTGGGCTAGTCTCAGTTCTCTTTGAACTCTCATCCGACCTACCTCACACAGTGTCTGTTGTGGGGAGAGGAAGGAAAGGTGATTATAAGCCTTTTTGAGTCTCCTTGAAAGGCAGAGAAAAGGAGGGTATAAATCTAAGCTCGCCTCATCTCCCGATCCCTCTTGCTGGGAACACTCTCAGCATCTTAGGTAATCAAATATATGCTGTCCCTAGGCTGTGGTTTCTTCTGCTTTTGGCATCGTTGATTGTTTTGGATTTCTCTTCTTCAGTTTTTTTTTCTTCTGCCAGGAAATGCTGAGCAAGACTCATGAGACATTTTCAGTTCCCTTAATTCTGTGGATTCCCTTATTTAATGGATTTTGGGAAAAAAAATTGCCAGAGGTCAGCCTGGGCTTTGCTGAGTCACCCATGACTCAAAGTCATGTCTTCCATTGTGAAATTAATGAATAGGATCATTGAGCCTTCAAAGAGGTTTTTAAAGACAACTGTGCGGAGATCTTCTACTAGTCTCTCAAAAAGAAAGACATGCAAATAGACATATCTTTTTGTCTCTTTTATACAGCAGTGCTGAAACACAACAAGCTTCATCCTGTCTGGGATTGTGTTGGCTATGATGCCATTTCCAGTAATGTGACCTCTGCAATTTGAGGATTAGAGTAGAGCAGGGGGTAGAGTCCCTACAGCTTTCAGATTCAAAGGCTCTACAATTCCCATCAGCCTCTGTCAGCATGGCCAATTGATCATGCTGGTAGGGGCTGATGGGAATTGTAGTTCCTGAACATCTGGAGAGCCGCAGGTTCCCTACCCCTGGAGTAGAGGAATGCTGTATTGCATATAAAATAGCAATGCAGTGGATGCAGTTGGTGGTAAGAATTGTCCAAAAAGTCTCATATGGAAGAGCAAATATTATTCACCCAGGCTTGCAAATAAGCTACTTGCCTTGCCTGCCTGCAACGAATGAGAATCACCTGTGCACAACCTGTCAGAGATGCTTTTAACATAAGTATATCAGACAGCAGGCTCATAAATCTTTGAGTGGCTGGTACCTTTTGTGGGCATTCTTGCAAGGTTCTCATTGTGCGAACATCGATATTTGGTTGTATTGTGGAGTCATGGATCATACAATATTTAAAATACCTTCCATTTGAGAGAACCATCCTCTCCTATCCCTTTACCCTATCTTCCATGGATGTATTTGTTCTTCAAAAAATAAAAACAACATTTCCAATCAGACCTCCTCCATCTTTTCTACCAGTTGAATTCCACCCACACACATACTCATGAATAAACAATTGAAATGTTCTCCAGGTATTCCTGTAGGCTTCCAGAAGGAGACCAAAAATATGTATATCTGAAGGTGAATTATAACTTTGCTGGCTGACTGTCGCAAGTTCACTGATTACAAAAGTTTATCATGGGAGAATACCAGAGGAAATTAGATTTCAATATATTTGGATGTGTTCTCTTACTGTCGTTTTATTTCTGGTGTGTTAGTTTTTTCCTGACCCTGCTCTTGTACTTTTACTAGCATGTAGATTTGTGGAAATCTGACAGGAGGAGATTTTCTCATTATTTCATCAGCGTACTATGAAAAATTCTGTGATAAACTTTGTATTAGGTGCAGGATCTGTAAAAACAGGTGGCAACCTAGTATTTTAGCCCTTGGTTGTATCTTTACATCTCTGTCATTCATGTAGCCCATTCTAATGCCTTTTGTAGCAGGTTTTTATGAAACAATCTGCAGGGAGTGGTACGCAAGGCTCCCTTTTTACTGGGCCCCGTGGTAAGCAATAAAAACCTTTAAAATTGAAGAGGAGGGTGTGCTTCAGTGATAGAGTACCTGTTTTGCACGCAGAAGCCCCCGCTCCCCCGCCTCCTACCAGGAGGCCTGCAATAGACTAGTATGGAAACATTCAGCAGTGACTTGCTGCAGTTACAAATGCCCATGCTCAGTGGGTACATCTGAGCTTGGAGCTACATAGCAGGCAGTTATGTGGGTGGATCACCCAGCTCCCAGTTGATCCAGGATGATTCTGGTGTTGTGGTCCTCAATGCGAGTGGTTTCATCTTTGTTCCTCATGGTAGAGAGCAGAGAAGCTTGGCTGGAGTCCTGCTGTACCTTAAAAATGGCCTCCTCCTCCATCAGCTACCACCCGTACCTCAGTCTCAAGGGAACAGTTATCTACATCTCTTTTTGAGGAGCAAAGTTTTGGTAGCTGGGTGATTTTTTTTTTTAAAAAAAGGATGAGTCCTTCTAATCTTGTGTAGTCAGGCATAGTTTACCTTTTCAGTTCAGTGGTCTGTGTGTTTCCACTGCCTAACTCTTGCATGTGCTTGTCCATTTCCCTACTGATATCTTTCCTCACGATCCTAGCCTTCTCCCTTCCTCTCTAATAACACAATCCCATGCAGAGTTACTCATATTTAGAAGAAGAAGAAGAGTTTGGATTTATATCTCCACTTTCTCTCCTGCAGGAGACTCAAAGGGGCTTACAATCTCCTTGCCCTTCCCCCCTCACAACAAACACCCTGTGAGGTAGGTGGGGCTGAGAGAGCTCCGAGAAGCTGTGACTAGCCCAAGGTCACCCAGCTGGCGTGTGTGGGAGTGTACAGGCTAATCTGAATTCCCCAGATCAGCCTCCACAGCTCAGGCAGCAGAGCTGGGAATCAAACCCGGTTCCTCCAGATTAGATACATGAGCTCTTAACCTCCTATGCCACTGCTGCTCATTTAAAGCTAACATTGGACTCTCCTCTTTAAAAAATGGGAGTAACTCCCTCTAGGATCTGGAGTAACTCCCTCTAGGACTTCACTGTAATTCCCTTGCTTTCATCTTGCGAAGGTTGATGTGAATTCCTGAAAGTAGCCGGACTCAGAAACAAAGTCTGGATTCATCAACCTCAAATCTTAGTGTCGACTCAAAACCTTTAGTGCAAAACAGCATTGGATTTTCATTTCACTTGTCACTGAAACTGACAAGACCTCCCCTCTCCCTGTTGGCTTCTGTAGTTCTTTCCTTTGTACTTCAGAGTCTTACACTGCCTTCCTAAACATAATTACACTCTTCTGGACTCAGTGACTGGATTATGCTGTTAATCATTCAGGAACGTGAAAGTGTTTGAGGTCTTTTATCGGTACTATTACCCTGAAAATTTATACTGTAATGTTAGTACATTCAAGAACTGCACATGATATGCCATGATCGTGGGGGTCCACTTAATCTATTTCAGCAGAAATTAACTTCCATCCACGGAGGTCCCCAGACAATTAATCAACTGCGTTACTTGTTAATTTCACATTAGATGGGTGATTAGTTTCTCTACCACCATGTGTGAATAGTCACCCCCTGATTTAGAATCAATAAAACACACATATACTCTTTCATACAACTCTGAGGAATAATTACCTGGGAAATATTAATTACATCTTTAAAACAGCCAAGCTGGCCTAAAATTGTATTGGCCGTGGTATCCGTTCATTGCTGTTCATTTTATGAAACAACGAATCCTCATAAATTGACATTTGTCTATAGAAAAACGAGGCACTGGAAATAATTTTTCCACGTCTCTGGCTATATTCCCCCCTCTCTCCTAGGTACCAGCTTACACTAGTCATTTATAATCTTACTTCTCCACATCATGTTGACATTATGTGCTGACCTACACTGCAACATGGTGGGTCACTTCCTAAATAAATAACTGTGTTTCTCTGGTAGATTTTTGGTTCTAATGGATCAAATGCTACAGTTGCCCTCTTTATTTTTTGCAATCTTTCTCTGCTCTGGAGGGTTACAAATGGAGCCTCGCCTCCCTTCCCCCATCATCTCCACATGCACGATCTCAGAGCAGAGCGATTATATAGCCAGCCAGCCAGCCGTGCCTCTGGGACTCTTTATCCCAACCTCCTCGCCTGGTTTATCTCCTGGGCCACACTAGCTGCATGTTCACAGGGGGAAGCTCCTCTGTGCTACTATGTCCTTGCCGTGAAAAAATGTAGGTAATATGTGAAGAGGCTGGCAGTCTCCAAGATGTGTACGTGTGTCAAAGGAAGCCAGCCACATTCTATGTAGAAGAACATAATGCTGTAGTCCTGCTGACACCCTTCCAGTGTGCTCTGACAGTTCACATGGACACTTCCAGGCTTGGAATAATTGCATTTCCTGCATTTCTAGAGACTTTGTTATGCAGCCAAAGCTTATGTGACTTTTTAAAATATACATACGTCTGAGAGACACAAACAATTCAGACTTCCAGTGTGGTATAGTGGTTAAGAGCAGGTGGATTCTGATCTGGAGAACTGGTTTGATTCCCCACTCTTCCACATGAAGCCTGCTGGGTGACCTTGGGCTAGCCACAGTTCTCTCCGAACTCTCTCAGCCCCATCTACCTCACAAAGTGCCTGTTGTGGGTGAGGAAGGGAAGGAGTTTATAAGCCCCTTTAAGTCTCCTTAATGGTAGAGAAAAACAAGTTATAAATGCAAACCCTTCCCTTAATTTTCCAAAGGCGCTGGCTTTCAGAATCACCCGATTTTGCCTTTATAGGTTTTTATCTTACTCTTTGTTCTTCTGTTTACCCAGTTCCCATTCTGTATAAAGAGGGTGGTTTTTGGAGAAGCCATGCCAAAGTACCCAGGGTAATAATCGTTCTCTGTATAGTGGACAAAGCCATCTTGGAAAAGGGGTGGGCGAAGGACTTTTCCCTCTGAAAAAGTCTGCCTTGTATGTAAAGTGCACCTGTTCACAGCGTTGCTAGAAACTGTATTGAATACAACAGCGAAAATCCTTAGCTTCTACTTAATTGCCTGGCGATATGTTAAATGCCATATTTGTCTGCGACCTGATTGCGACCAAACAGATTTCCCAGACAATACAATGTGGTCTGCTACACTTCCTCTGTACTCTTGTTGTTTACACCAGATACCAATCTGCTCCCTCCTCTTTTGTTCTGTTCCTTCTCGTTTGATTCTGTAACAAGCAGCTCTTTTGCTCTCCCGGCCTACGCCTTTTCATGTCACGTGCGCAGCAGAACCCCTTGATGGGGAAAACTCTGCTTCTCAGATGGGCTTCTCAGATGGGCATCAAAGTCCGCACTCCCTACCACAGTGTAGGAGGGTTTGTAGTATTACTTCCTTATCCTTGGCGAATTGAAAAAGTATTTAAAACACATTCAGGGTAATTTGCTTGCTTTGATGACAGTGAGAACCTTGTCTTGGCTCTGCCGTGAACTACCTTGCAGAGCTTAGTGATCCCCACGCTGATGCAGACAAATGTGGTTTCTTGCACCAGTTTGCAGACTCAGCCTTGGCTATCCTCCATCATACTAGAACAAGACGTGCTTGAGAAGGTTCTACCTTCACAGGAGGATGCTTAGGCTCATTCCGCACATGCAGAATAATGCACTTTCAAACTGCTTTCAATGCTCTTTGAAGCTGTGTGGAATGGCAAAATCCACTCGCAAACAGTTGTGAAAGTGGTTTGAAAACGCATTATTTTGCGTGTGCGGAAGGGGCCTTAGTTTGGAACCTCCAAACGGTTTGAAACTGCCTGCCACAGGAGTCGTTTTGTGACTGACCCACCTTCCAGAGCTGCCCAATGCTCAAAAAAGGTTGAGGACCCCTGAGTTAAATTAATGAAATTCTTTTGCATGTTATTATTATTACTATTTATTCAATTTAATACCCCTGCCTCATGCCAGAGTGGACTCGGAGCTTAACTCACATACCTTATACAAGGGTGTAGTGTTTATTAAAATGCCCTGTGAAATAGTAATATATAAATTAGATAATCTAATAAACCAAATACTGACGGCACTAAATACTTAATCAAGGATGGAACAACTTACTAACTGAACTCCAATTCTTAATAAAATAGAAGGACAAAAAGGGGAGTGGGGAAAAATAGAAATGCACTTTGTAGTATACAAGTTACAAGACAGTGCCACATTCCCATGCAATTGATTGAATCTTGTAGTTGTATCTATATTCTGAAAAGATTGTCATCGTATTGCTCCGTTTCTGGCTTTATTGTATATAGATTGATTTGCTGATTTCCACACATATTTTTATGCCTTTAGTTTTGACATCACATCTGTTTCTTTTTCTAGTACAGGAAAGTTAGTATGGGAAAAAAAACACCTTAATGGGCAGATCCACCCTGCTTTTCTGCTTTGGGCTGCCTAAAACATTTGGGACTCCTCGCGCGGTACAAAAAAAGCCATGTGCTATGGGGGTGAAGCAAGGAGAGAAATGGGATGACAGTGAACAAAAAAGTGCGCTTTTCCTAAAAACTTTGTATAGAACCGACTTTGGCAGAGATCACAGCATGGAACAGGATGAGTCAAAGGCGACATTTCGTGAATGCTTCACAAAACCATGCTGCAGTAAGGATGCTACGGTGGAGCAAAACATCCCTGTGGAATGAGCACCAGAAGCAGTGGCTGAGGGTCTGTGGCACGTGCAGAACTTGTTCTGGGATGGCTCCTTGAAACACTGGGCTTGGCTTCCCTGTTCAGCTAATTTCTAAGTTGATTACGGCCTTGGTCTTAATCTCTGCTTCTTGAGGGTATAAATAGCAGGGGTGAGATGGCTGGAATTGAAAGTGGAGCAACGGGAGTTGTCTAGATTTGGCTCCCTGCTTAATTTTGTCTCGCTCTTTTAACATATTAGCCTACTTGTGCAGTTGCTAAAATCAGATCTGGTGGCAAGAACAGCCTACAGGATGTACAAAAGATAGAAGCAACGTGCTTCCAGTCCTCGGGCTTGGGATCTATGACAGAGATGAAGCAGACGTAAAATGAACCATAACAGATCTGGCCAGAGAGAGCTTGTTCAGATTCAACAAAAATTGTTTGCTGAAGACACAGGTTGTGAGGACCTCTGGGAAATGACAGATGAGGCTTGTCAAGTAGAAAGGAGGGGGCATCCCCAGCTCATGCCCAGGTTCCTAATCTCACCACTTTCTCTCCCCCCACCCTTTCACTGTGGAGGTCAAATACAGGGATCTCATCCTGCAGCCTTATTTTCTGTTCCGGCTTAATTCCATGGTTTTGCAAAGACCCGGTGCTTGAAAATGGGAATTCTGGCTCTTGCTCTCCCTTTTTGCTTTTACTGCATGTAGCCCTTCTGCAAAAACCAAGAATAAAAACCGGTGAAAGTCCTTCCTCAGCTGTTGCTGTTTGCTTTGGTTCAGCATTATTTCTGAACTTTCTGGGGATGTGATTTCTCATACTAATCTTTTAAGCCTCTGTTAAAGTTAACTGTCACCCTGCAGCCATTTTGCAGGGTGAGTCTATGCGGATAGCTTTGGGGAAAGGCACGTTGTCAGGCTGGATTGTTCCTTCCCCGATGAGGAACTGCCTGACTGGAGTTGCGCATTTTAGTGCATTTTACATAACACTTTTCTTGTCTCTCTTACCAGGCGCTCGCGTGTGCCTTGGCCATATTCCTTTGTTTATAATTCGGCAATTACTCAGGCTGTATCCATAATTATATGCTGACTCCTGCCCTCAGGCGCTGCCAATAATACCTTCACAACTCCTCCTAGTCCTTCCAGCTCTCTCTGGCTTCTAAGGAAGCCCTATATGGTATTATGCAGGTGCTGACCAGCTCTTTCTGGTTGAAGACAGGTTAGCGGGTTCAGCCGTAAAAGAAAGCTCTCCCTGTAAGTGTTCTCTAGCTTCGTTTGAACAGGGGCTGCAAATCCTTGCTGTGGTGCCTTGTCGTTCCGCCATTTTCCTAACTGTGCAGCAATAGGTGAAGAGGGGAGATAATCCTCTCAGCGCTAGTAGTAAAGACTCCTGCTGGCTTGCGTCTCCTTAAGCACACATGCGCGCGCAGACGCCATAATAATACACACCGGCGGAGGCGTGTCGACACAACACCCGCACACACCTCCTGTCCCTAACCCTCTTCTTTTCCCTGGGGCCGCCTGCCTGTCACCTGATCCATCGATTAACTTTCAGTTCTTTGCTTTCTTCTGTCCTGAGAGAAAGTTTTGGCCGCGAACATGCCTCAATTCACGGTGACTCAAGCGTAGAGGATGATGAAGAGGGGGGAAGTAGGCGGCCAGGCTTAACGCGAGAAGAACTCCTCTGCAGGCCAGATCTGGAAACCCAATGATAATACAGTGTCAGGGTGAGCCAGTTGGATGGAGAAAGATCCCCCCCCCCATGAGGACTTCCTCCTCCCCTCTTTTTTACCCCCCCTCCCCAGGAAGCTTTGGGTATGAAGTAATGTTTCTAATCACTTTAACTGGCCTTGTTTCTAATCCAAGGGTTTCCCAGTCTTTGCCAGTGTGTGCCTTTCTTTTTTGTTTACAACTTTGTGTTTTATGGCCAGATGTCTCTATCTCTCGATCCTCGAACTTCTTTGTGGCTTTTCTAGTTTGGTTCCCATCCTTTCCTGAGCCTTGTGTAAATCCCCTTGACAGCCTCCTCCCAGCGAGAATTCTCCTCGAAGTTGACCTTTTAGTCAATCAGTAACTGAGAGTCCTGGGAGACTGGCTGCCGGAGTGGGACAGAAATGCAACTGGACTGTTAGTAGCCACGTGAGGCTGGGAAGTTCACTCTCCTACTCTTGGAAACAAATGGAGCTCCATGGAGATACAGCAGGGAAGCCCAAGCGTGCAGGCTTCCTGGGTTCTGGTTTCAGCTTCAGGGTAGTCCAGAGCGATGAAAAAAACTGTGTTGTGATTCCTGGAGTTTTCTTAGGAGTCAGGAGCCAGGTAGAACCATTAATAGACAGGATTATCCTGCGCCTTTAATTTCCGAATGGTGTTGGGTGTTCTGTTGTGCCTTTCTAGGTCCCTCTTTTTTCCCTACATTAAGCACACAAAACTCTTGGTTTATAATTGAACGATATGAATTAGCCTCTAATTCTTATCTGGGTTTCCATCCATTCTGAGCGCTCTTTATTTACTGCATCCATTAGCTGGGTATTTGACATGACTCGTGAAGTCCTGTCTGGGAAAGCTGAGGGGGGCTTTTCCAAACTAGCAATTTCTGCTTAACCTTTCACTACCTAGGAAATGCCTACTTTGACCAACTCCTTTCTCCTCCTCCCTCCTGATGCACATCCCTTTGGGTTTTGCCCAGTGCTGACTTCCCCTGAGAGTCTTGTCTGTATTCTTGGCTATAGTGAAGCCTCTGTGTGGAGCAGCAGGACTGCAATGTCTTTGCTGCTGTTTTTTGACTCTGAGAATGAAGTGGGTAGGCAGCCCAACAGATTTTCACACTGGATGTATTTCCTGGTCTTTTTTCATTGACTTCTTTAGCTCCATTCCCAGCCCTCAGCTTCTTTGTTGACTTGTTTCCAAAGGATGTAAACTGGCCCTCAGCACCTTATCTTTAAACAAGTTCTGCTATCAGCCCCAAACAAGGCTCTATAATTCAAGTTAAACAACCATTTTCCTGGGGGGCTATGTTCCCCGGTTGTTGCTCCATTCCTTATTATATGCCCTCATAAAAAACTCTCCTTTCCATAGACTGAACCTTAAGATCCCCCCCTGGTCTAGGCAATAGTGGAGTGGAATTCTTCACAAAGAACTGATTTTATCTTTTATAATATAGACTTGGATGGCCCTGTCTAGCCTGGATCTCATCAGAAGCTAAGCAGGGTTGGCCCCAGTTAGTATTTCAGCATGGAAGACCTCCCTAAGGAATACCTTCTCAGTGTTGTTATGCAGAGGAAGGCAAGCTACCTTTGCTGTCAGTCTCGTATCCTTGAAAACCCTACTAGGTTTCCATAAGTCGGGCCATGCTTAATTCTGACACATACAAAATACACCTTGAGTCCTCAAACTGAGAACAGATGAAATATAAATGAAGTAAATAAACATTTTTTTTTCTCTTTTGCACTCCCCACTGTTATTGTGGCTATAGAAACCATTAGTTTTGGGGTTGGTTGTGGTGGGTTTTCTGGGCTGTGTGGCTGTGGTCTGGTAGATCTTGTTCCTAATGTTTCACCTGCATCTGTGGCTTTCTTCGGCATCTTTCAGAGGTGTATCCCAGAGGGAAGTTCCATTACACAATCAAGCCTTGGGTGGTTCGCTTTTTTTGCTTTTGCAAAAAAATGCTTTAAAATACTTATCTAATTCACCATCGCAGCATTTCAGTGTCAACTTGTTCCAATTCACATTTTACTCAGAGGGAACTGTGGCTGGGAGGCACCTCGGCTTTTCCAAGATCAACAATCCCGCTAAGTTTTCAAAGTGATAGTCTTTGGGATCTTTTCCCAAGTTTTAATCCCTGCGTTTCTTTTGGACTGAAGGGTGACAGCTTTTCATTGTGTTTGGAATCAAGATGTCCTGAGCTGTTTTAATAACAGTGAGAAGAAAGAAGTCTAGAGGGAGCTAGAGCAAGTGCACATTTAATTTTGTCGGAACACTGGGATTTCCTCAGAACTCACCTCTGAAAAAAATAAAAAAAAAATAAAAGACATAAATCAAATGTACAGTCATCCTGTCAAGTTCCCTCCACGTTGTCATCATGTTATAACTCCTATATATACCCTGCTGGGCCAGAAGTAATGCAAAATCCTTGCAGGCTCCATTAAAAATCTCCATTCACTCCTAGCCAGCTTTGAATCCCTATGTTCAGGACCGGTGGAACAGGAACAATGCACTCTGTGTTGGGCATTGGTACTGGCTGAACAGACAAAGGATGGTTCTTGCTGAGTCTTGGTGGCTCGGAGCCAAACCAGTCAGTAAGTGGGGGAAAGAGAACTTGCCAAGATTAGGGGTTGACAGGAGGAGAATAGATGGGAGTGCAATATTCTGTGTGATCTCGTGTCAACAGATAAAGCTCCAGTCTCCCCTCAAATGACTCTGCTTCTTGTTGGGGTGCCCCAATGTGATTTCCTTTTACCTTTCCAAACTTGTCATTGAGATGCACATGAATCTGCTTATGGTCTCTGCATGGGACTATGATTCCCAGCTGCCCCTGGGCAAGCATGGCCGTATTAATTGTCTCCTGCTGCTGGTGGCATGGACTGATGACAATCGTAGTCCATGAACACATGGAGGGCCTGGAGTTTGACCCCTGTGAACTAGGATTTTTTGGTATTCACTGCTCCATGGAAATCCTTTACATCTCTGGATTTTAACAGGTACAAAATCTCACCTTTGACTTTGCGCTTGAAGAAACTTTGGGACGCTACCATTTTAATAATTTCTAGGTATTTTCCCACTGGCTTTCCTGTGGTGAGTATATACCCTCCTGTTCTAGGGGAGGAAATTAAAAATCATCATAAAAATCGCAATGAAACAAACACATATAAACAGCCGCTATTGGAAAGCCAAGGAAATGGCACGATCACATAAACTGCAGTAAAATCAATGAGTCAGTAAGCTCCCTCGAAGCTGCAATAATTATAGATTACCAAAAGACCTTTGTAAATAAAACAAGTCTTTTAGCAAATGCTTCAAAGCAAATAATCGTGGACCTGACAGACCTCCGAACAGAAGTTACTGAGCCTCCTTATCCTTACACATTCAAATTGATTTGTAAATGGCAGCAGAAAATGATTTGGCAACTCTCTCCCAAAAAAAAATAGACGAAGCTGACTCAGTGTTTAAGTTCCACAATCCAACTTGCTTTGCCAGGCCTTTTCTTTTCTCCGGGCTGTAGCAAGATAACAGGCAGTGATTTTTTCATCCATTCTAAAACAATGGAAGCCTTTTATCTTCCTACCCTCTACAGTGTACTCTACCAACCCAAGCAGCAAGAATCACCTCTTGTTTCCCCTCAAATTTCTTGTTTCCTTTCCTTGTCATTTCTTATCTGTCCCACCCTCAAACCAAAAAAAAACAACTCTTGCTGTAACTTTCTCTCAAGTGTTAACTGTTCAATCCCTTGACCTTATGGGACCTATATATTGCCGTAAAACCTTATTTTTATAGGACCATATATGACCTGCCTGTCTTAGCTTGTTGGGGCCAGTTGAGTGTAACAAAGAGACTTTTGCTGGGTGGAATATTAATACGCGGTCTCAATTCTGCATGAGGTCTCTTCACTCATTAAAGGAGGTAGTCATCTGCCTATTGGGAGAAAAAAATAACCCCCCTTAGGCACAGATGCCTTAAGTCTGAGCCAACCCCTCGACCAGTCTCAGTTCTTCTCTTTGGGGGGAAGGTGAACATTTGAACATGTGATAGCTGATCATCTACAGGCAACAACTGACAGTACATCTCTTGATGAAATCTTGTAACATCGCTATAGCACTGAGGCAACATTACCCACAACATGGTGGATTACACTGTGTCTGAAGTTGGCAAATTGCAGCTCTTCCCTTTTGATGTTTTGATACAGTGAACCGTGATAATTCTGCTTTTAAACTGGCTTGAAAATTGGCAAGGACGGATTTGACTCTGGCATGATTCTTTTCTTGTTCGTTGGAACGCTTCCAGCATGGGTCTTCTTTGATGAATTTGTCTAATCTCCTCCTAAAGATCACTGAGTCCCAGCAGTCAGCCATCATATTGTCTTGGCAGTGGGATTTTGTAAGTTAGTTGAGAGAAACTACTTTGGGCTAGCAAATATCCTTTTTGCTTGGAGTGAAAGCTCAGAGAGATTAAAATAAAGGGCATTAGCGAGAGAAGGCTACGCCCATATTGTGCCTCTGAAGCCAAGTCAAGACCAATGCAACCTCAGTAGCTGGTGTGTGCATCCTTGTTGAGAAGTTTGCCTCTTTCACAGCGTTTCACAGTTTATGCCTATATGGAAAGCAAAGAAAGGGAAATGCTTCCAGTTCTCCTTAGCAGCCCACTTCTTTAGAGCTCCAAATCTACTTGCAAAACAACCCATCATCTCTTGTCCATTTAGATTATTGACTGTTTCTCAACTCTTCGTTGGATGTAATGGAGGGAATGGATGTAAATAGTTCACAGCAGAGCATGGGAGGAACCTCCTCTGACTGTTCTCCTCCTTCCAACTCATTATAGGAGGATTTGTGGTTTTGGAAATGGCGCCAAAAAGGTCCATATTATCTTTTACACCTTTTGCCCTTTTCCTTTGCTGATGTGGTTGTGGGAAGAAGGAAGCCATTTTCGAACTGGAGCTGCCCGGGGGCAGGGCGGTGGTGAGGAACCCCAACTCCCTTTCTCCCTCTCACTTCTGGAGCTGTTTATTTTGCCATTCATTTTCTTTCCCATCTTTTTTTTGACTTTTTCTTCAGGACGTGAGTCAAATCTCCATCATCACAGGGGAACAGTATCAGCTCCTAGGTACAGTATTGCAAAGGAGTCTTGGATGTCTGTGGTATGTGGTGGGTGTGTCTGGTGCTTGCAAGGTCCACTGTGAAGACTCTCAGGAGTTTCATGTGAGCACCTATTTGTTTCTTTTGTTACCTTCTGCTGTGTTGGTGATCGGTGATGGGTTCCGTGTGTTTGTGCTGCTTAAATGAAGGAAATCAAATCCATCGCTTCCCCATTTCTCTGCTGGAGAGCTAACACAAGCTCCCTGTATTTAGCCACTTGCCTGGAGGATGAAGGTTGTCTCCAGGCATGCAGGCAGGAAAATGTTGCAAAGTTGGGGATTCCCTCCCCCCTTTCAAGGCACAAATGATGGTCATGGATATTTTATAAGGCCAGCTAGCAGATATTTTTGTAGACCTAGTAATTTTGTGGGAGGTAAGTCTGCATGGTATAGCTGTAGCCCGATCTCTCGGCCAGATTTTGGAAGCTAAGTGGGGTCAGGACTTGGGTGGGAGACCAACCAAGGAAGGCCCTGTGGAGGAAGGCAATGGCAAACCACCTCTGCTTCTCTCACTTGTGCTTTGAAAGTTCCTTTGCCACAAGCTTGTTGCCGTAACTTTGACGCAAAGCAAGACGACATTTACGTAGTAATTTCTACCGGCTTCTACTTGTTTCATGGTAGGCTGTTTTGGAGGATCTTGATTTCTGCTGTAGTAGACATTTGCTCATGCTGACTTCTTGTAACATCTACCCTCGGCATCAGTTATTTTCCCTGCAACGAGATTTGCCATTTGTCTCCATGTTAGGTGTAGAGCTGGGCTTCGTATTTGTAGGAACAGCACTGACCTTTTGTAGAACAGGGGGGTATCATTGAATTCTGCCCAGCATTGAATTCCCTGGCACATGTCTGAAGAATTTTGTACTGTTACGCTAAGGGCCTGCTTTGAAGCAAAATACAGTTACTCCCAGCCTCTATTGTAGCACATTAGAGGAGGTAAACCAGAGGCTCCTGGGAGCTGAAAGTGAGTCAGTAATCTTTTGCAATAGGCCAGGTCCTCTCTGTTTCCCTTCCTTAAGCCTGGGATAATCCAGTTTCTAAACCAGGGGTGTTGAACTCATTTGTTATGGCGATGACCAGATATGATATCAGCCGCATTTGCCTGTGGTCGTAGGTTAAGGGCGTGCTGGAAGCTATCCTGGCATGGTGAGCCCAAGCAGCAGCTCTTGCTACAGCCCCGATCAAAGGCACTGGGGAGGTGGCTGGTACTGGTGGGGCTGCAGTGAGCCTCCACCAGTCCAGAACAGCAGTGGAGAAGGTGATCAACACTGTAGTGTGTGTGTGTAGCAGGTGTCTATGCGTGTTGCCCTTCAGCTGGCAACTCCACAGCAGTTCCTTGCTAGCCCAGATCAGCACTGGGGTGGGGGTGGCATGCCGCCACAGCTGGCGGTGAACCAGCAGTGGGCTTGCCGCCTCCCAGATTGGAATGGAGGGGTAGGGGGACCTCACCAGGGCAGATTGGGAGTGGGGTATGGTGGGTGCCTGGACTGGCAAGCACACAGTGGGGTGGGGTGGGGTGGGGGTGTCTCAACTGGCTCATGGTCCCCTGATAAGTCAAGGGGCAGAATCTTGCCTCTCAGGCCACATTCTTGACACACCCCTGATTCTGGAACTAAAGAGATAATAAGAGAGTCCCTTGAAATGCACACAGTCAGCAAAAGATATTTGGCCAGAGTTAACAATCCAGGAAAGCCTGATATGGTTTTTTTCTGAATTAGAATTGGCATTTCCTGGTAGCTGAGAATATATATATATATATAATAAATAATAAGTATAAATATATATAAATATATATATTAAAAACCACGGGCTCAGCAATTACGGCTGGTATCTTTCGGGCCCCTTGCCTATGTGTCCTTTTCTGTTCATAACTACCCAAAGTTCTATTCTGTTCCATGCAGATAGCATACAGAAAATACCTCACATGACGTTTATTATACCCCTCTTTGGATTGTAGAGGGGAAGCAGGTTGGGCTGTAAATCCAGCCCGCAGGCAGATGCGTTCCGATTTCTTATGCCCCAGGCCTTGCTGGGTAGGGCTCAGCAGCCATTGTTCCCTAGAAGTTGCTTTCTGGGGCAAAGTGTGCCTCCCAAAGGTGGAGGAGAGAGAAGTATATTTCTGTCACGGGAACATAAATGCCAAGGACCAGCACATGTTGATATGGGAAATTTTGGAAGCTGGTCAGCATATTCTGCATTTCTGGTCAATATCGATATTCTGGGTTTCTATGCTTGAATGGGATGGAGGGAAGGAATTGCAGTGAGCTGAGGTGCAAACGGGATTTAGGGATGCTTTGGGGTCTCAAACCTTTTCATTAAGCAGTAAAAAAGTTGGGGTTTTTTTCTACCTTAAGGTTTGCACAAAAAATGTTCAAAATGAAGTAGAAAGCCAGAGACTCCTCAGCAAGTAAAACAGCTGGGTCACCGCTTCATTAGTTTCTCTTCATGTGATGTGATCCCTGCCTCCTCTCAAGCATCCCCAGCTGACTCTTCAGCTGCTTCATAACAAGAATATTGTTGGAGGAGTCTAACGCGCCAATCAACTCTTTTAGTTTGGCATAGGCCACGCCCCTGAAAATTACGCGCAGAGTGCCTGTGAAGTGCATTTAACAATTCAAGTCAGCACTTCTCCCATGTAGTAACTCCTTGTTGGCAACGGAAGATGACTGCATGTCGGGCGTAAGTGGAGTTTCCAAAGTACAAGGAGAGAAGGGATGGTTATTTGGCCTCGCGAGCTAACGCTTTGGAAAAATTTGGCTACTTCCGCCCTTCCACTTAATCTAGGAAACCAGATGCCCCAGTATGGCAGGAGCCGCTGATCCGTGCCCTGGGCAAGGAATCTCGGCGTTATTTGACAGCGCGCATGATCTTGGCACGCATTTAATTCCCCATTGGCTACTTTGACCGTTTTTCCACGCGGAGGTCGGTCTGTGCTTTAGCTGCCAAATCATGCTCCTGCCTCTGCTTAGTGCAGGGATCAGCCTAGGCATCCCTGATGAGTGTTCATCCAGCCCAGGGTTCTTCAACTTGTTTCTCCAGATGTTCGTGGCCTATATTTCTCATCAGGCCCCTGCCAGCATGTAACACCAATTGGCCAGACTGGCAGGGGCTGTTGACGGATTTGTAGTCCATGAACATCTGGAGAACCGCAGGTTGCATACCCCTGATCCAGCTGCTGCTTGAAGACTGATGGTGAGGGAGTTTCCTCACTGCCTGCCCGGCAGGTGATTCCTCTGCTGACCTATCAGGTGGTCTGGAAGAGACAGGTGTGCTATTCAAGGTCCCCGGCCCACATAGGTGCTATATTTTCCTTGCTGATTTTTTTTTTTTTAACGCGACCAAAAGTAGCTCATGTTCAATAGTGCACAGAAGAATGGTTTTGACAAAGGCAGCCGCATGAAAAAATGAATGATAATTCTCATATTCGTTCAGGACTACGTTCTAATGTGGAAGTATACAATTTTCTCAACTGCTGCACCTCAACTGACCAAACTAACATCTTTATGTGAAACAGTATAGTTGAGCAGGCAGACTGCTATTCGTGACTCTTGGGAGGATCTTGAACGCTTCCATTACTATTCTCATTGCCTAAACTCTTTGGACGGTCAGTGCTAAAATCATTAAAAAAATTGCTGCCTACCAAGTGACTACTCTTCCCATTCCTTCTGAGCTCTCTCTTCTTTCATCACAAGATCCGCTAATAAGAAGGATTTCATGCCTATCTCGCTAACACAATTAACCACGAAGATAAGGCGCCGAATTCTTTGACAAGAATTTGGCGCTCTTCGAGGTGAGCATTGTTGCTTGTTGACAGCTGCATGCGTTCCTAACGTTTTCCCTCAGCTTCTACATTTGTCCATTCTTCCTTGGTACATTTTCACTGACAATTTGTGGGCTCACTAGCAACTACATGGTGTGTGTGTGTAAGAGAGATAAACAACTGGCAATGTTTGTTGCTTCTAAAATTCTCCCTCTAGGATACTGTAAACTCTTAGAAGATTGTGGAGGCTGGCTCATCTATCTTTTCTTCCTTTTTTTTTTACATTTTTTCATTTAATTGACTTTGAGCTGCACCACACATTCCAAGGGCCATAAGCCCCCATTTCTTCTCTCTCATCTGTAATAATTTGTCTTCCCTGGTGCCCCTTCCCTCATTTATAGCAGCATCACAGCAGTGTCTAATGAATTCTGGATTAATCTTTCTCGAGCAGTTCCTTTCGAGCAGGAACCTTGGAGCAATTCCACAGGGTCTGCAAAACAGAATTGTTCGACCGTACTTTTGGGGAGGCCGGTTGTTGAGATGCCACCCCCTGTATACTGTTATAGTGGGCTGTGAAAAGGTCCAATCCCTTCCAGGGTGGAGGGGTAGGCTACATATTAAGTCACCATCTTGATTTGTTTGTTCCCATCTGTTGCCTTTGGTTTATGGTTTTAAATTTTTAATCTGTAAATTATGTTTTAATGCTATTTTATGTGTACCTGTACACCGCTCCAGAGTTCTTCGGGCGTGGGCAGTATAACAAATTCAATAAATAATAATAATAATCACTAGCGGGCCCGCCAATGCATTGCTGTGGCTGAGTCTACGAAGCGGAAAAGAAAAGAAAGGGGAAGCGCATCGGTTCGAACATGTGTCATTGCATAATCATTTCCTCATGAGTGGGAGGGGCAACGGGCCCCTCTCTCCCCTCCCTCTCTCCCGCCTTCGTACGGTGGCAACCCCGCCGGTCCCTCCCTAACAACATTCCTTTGCTGGGGTGGATGGGCCATGTGCAGGTGGCCCGGTCCCCTTCACTCCCTTCCCTTGCAGGCTAATTACTCCAGCTTAAAACACGCTTGGGAGTGCACATGAGCTATGTTGTGTTTTCCAATTTCAGAGCCGCTTGGTCCAGCAAAACCCCTGGACCCTCCCTCTCCTTCCCCTTCCTCTGTTAGGGTGGGTGGGCCATGTGCAGCCGGTTCGCTTCATCCCTTTCACTCCACAAGGCAGTGGTTTTCAAGGAAGGCATGGTTGTTTCCCTTGTATCAGAGAGGTAAGTGTGTTGCTTTGACGGCTTTCAGCAGACATTTAAGCTGTTGGTGAACAGAACTGTGGTTCCAATCCGTCACAGGCGCGGGCATGTATTAATAATAACTGGCACAGTTGTGACATGTACACAACAGGAGGTGTGGAAACAGTATGGAAACCTGGCCGCACGCGAATGCGGTGTGTGGAAATTTCAAAGCAATCGGTCCAGTAGTTCGGGAGATTACCTGTTAGCAGAAAAATGCACTGATAGATTTTTATATATATAGACGGGTGAGGCTTGAATTGTAATGAAAGGCCAACAGCCTGCTAAAGAACTGGCAGCTGTGAAATCAACCATAATGAAGGGGATTTGTCATAGCCATATTCAGTCACTTCTGCTGCCCTCCCTCTTGCTTGGCAGGAAGAGATGGACACCCGGCCCAAAGTGTCCTCGCTGCTCAACCGCATGGTCAACTACACCAACCTAACGCAAGGGGCTCGTGAACACGAGGAGGCTGAGAATGTCCCCCCAGGCAAGAAGAAGCCCACTAAGGTGAGGACTTTGATATCCAAAGCTGCGGCATCTTCCTAGCAACAATTACAAGCATTTCTTTGTAAGAAAGAACCGACACATGGTCACAAGTGAAAGTGGTAGTCAGTCACTAGGTAAATATGAATGTGAATCACATACTGAGCAGTACCATCATTGAATATAATAATTACTCAATATATGCATAGAGAAAAACCAAGCATATTGTGTATCCTGTACACAGATTGTACGTGTGTTCACTGTAACTTGTGAATGGCTGTTCTTCTCTTTTTCTGGAGGCTTGACAGACTTCAGATATGAGCTGAAAGGTTGATGCTGAAGCTCAGCTTGGGTCCTCTTGCTGTTCTCCTTGCAGACTCCACAGATGGGCACCTTCATGGGCGTCTACCTGCCCTGCCTGCAGAACATCTTTGGGGTGATTCTCTTCCTGCGTCTCACCTGGGTGGTGGGAACAGCTGGCGTGTTGCAAGCCTTTGGCATTGTCTTCATCTGCTGTTGCTGTGTGAGTTCCCCTTCCTTGCCTTCTTCATCCTATCCCAGTATGAACGTTGGTCTTTTATGTCTTGGGGAGGAAGACTATGGGAGGGAGAAATCCCCAAACATGGACGAAGCGTGGGGAGGCAACATTTTCTAACTCAACTGGGCTGCAGTGGAGACGACAAATCAAACATCATACAATATCCTTTACAAGTATCAGAAGTAGTGTTCCCTTGGCAACTGTTACAGGGTGGCGCTTTCAGGTTTCAAGTGGGTGAATATTATCAGTACGTTTTTGGTTTGCTGTCCGTTCTGCTCTGACCAAAGCCCATTTGCTCATCAAACTGAAGCAAAGCAGTTCTCGCACTTCAGCCTTTTAATTGAATTGCTTGCAGTAGTGTCCCATAAGAAGAGATAAGTCTTGCTTTTCATGGGAAACAGACTAGAAAACGACATTAGAAATGTTCACATAAGATTGGGAAATTGTTAAGAAGATGTTCTGCATGTTAAAAGTGATTTCTCTTCCTACCCCTGCCCTCGGTGTTGTCTCACCTCCTTTTCAGACAATGCTGACCGCCATTTCCATGAGTGCCATTGCCACCAATGGGGTAGTTCCTGGTGAGTCACAAGGCTGAACCGCAGCAGGGGGTGCAGTAGGGGTGGGGAAGGAGTACAACCAGTAAGATTCCACAACCCTGCCAGGTCTCCCCATTGTCTAATACAGCCCAGGGGTCTGCAACCTGCGGCTCTCCAGATGTTCGTGGACTACAAATCCCATCAGCCCCAATTGGCCATGCTGGCAGGGGCTGTTGGGATTTGTAGTCCATGAACATCTGGAGAGCCACAGGTTGCAGACCCCTGGTCTAATAGCTTGCTTCTTTCCTATCTGCAGCTGGAGGCGCATACTTCATGATCTCACGAGCCCTGGGGCCTGAGTTTGGAGGGGCCGTGGGACTGTGCTTCTACCTGGGCACCACTTTTGCAGCTGCAATGTATATCCTGGGAGCCATTGAGATCTTCCTGGTAAGTATCAAGCACCCGGGAAGACCCACGCAAGGCAAAAATCCCACCTGCTTGCATGAAGCGTGCACCATGCCGCTCAGTTGTAGCCCCTCTCATTATGCTATTGAGGATGCAGCTGGCGGCAGCCTCTATCAGAGCCAATCCCATTCAAAATCCATGTCTCTTTAATCATTGCTCATCTGTGTTGGCTGGTTCTCCTAGTGGTGACACGTGTCCTCCCTCTCTCTCAGATGTACATTGCCCCCGAGGCAGCCATCTTCCACAGTAGTGATCCTCTGAAGGCCCCGGCGGCCATGCTGAACAACATGCGAGTGTACGGCTCGGCCTTTCTCACGCTCATGGTGCTGGTGGTGTTCGTGGGGGTGCGCTACGTGAACAAGTTTGCCTCTCTCTTCCTCGCCTGTGTCATCGTTTCCATCCTGGCCATCTACGCTGGTGCCATCAAGTCCTCCTTCGCACCGCCCAACTTCGAGTAAGAGACCTGGGAAAGTCCGGCCCCGCCACTCCTCGAATCAGTCTCATAGTCACGGCAATCCCTCAGGAATTCTGGGAGTGCAGTTTCGTGGTGTTGCTCAGAGTCCTTTGCTTTGTGATGTGGGGAATCTCTGTCGACAGAGCTGTATGACTTGTTCTACCCTTCTCTGCCCATTCATAAAACCATGATTGCCCATGTCCTCAGGTCGCGGGGAGTAAGGGTTTTCAAAATGAGTTTATAGACGTGACATCAAACTAGCCTACCAATTATGTCTCCCCTTCTTCACTTAGCGTGTGCATGCTAGGGAACCGCACCCTCTCCCAGCACAACATTGACATCTGCGCCAAGACCCAGGAGCGGGACAACATCACCACGACCACTCGCCTCTGGGCCGTCTTCTGCAATTCCAGCGACCGCCTCAACGCCTCCTGTGACGAGTACTTTCACCACAACCAAATCACTGTCATCCAGGGCATCCCAGGACTGGCCAGTGGTGTTATTACTGGTAAGAGAGAGATTATGTTCCTCCTAACAAGGAAACGGTTGGAGCAGCAGTGGCGTAGTGGTTAAGAGCAGGTGCATTCTAATCTGGAGGAACCAGGTTTGATTCCCCGCTCTGCCGCTTGAGCTGTGGAGGCTTATCTGGGGAATTCAGATTAGCCTGTGGACTCCCACACACGCCAGCTGGGTGACCTTGGGCTAGTCACGGTTCTTGGGAGCTCTCTCAGCCCCACCTACCTCCCAGGGTGTTTGTTGTGAGGGGGGAAGGGCAAGGAGATTGTAAGCCCCTTTGAGTCTCCTGCAGGAGAGAAAGGGGATATATAACTCCAAACTCTTCTTCTTTCCCATATATGTGGGACCTGCCTCATCCGTTCGTGCCCTCAAGGCCGCTCTGATTGACAGAGCAGGGACAATCTATTGGTCCCTCGCTTTAGTCAGCAAGAACCCTTATTGTTCAGCATCATACTTCCTCTGTGGCAGCACTTGAACTGCGGGACGGGTCTGAAGAAGGCCCCAACCTCACGCCGGGTTTGAAACTCCGTTCATTCATTCAAAGTCTATCCTGCTCTTCCTATCGAAAGTCAGGCTCAGAGCGCCTAACAACCATGCAGTGACGATAACATTGAAAACGCTAATCATGAAAATCTGTTTCTAATATATACATTGAACAATTACAACCTAAATTGACTCGTATCTCCGCTGATACGATTCCTCATTTGCTTTTGAATTTAGCGCAAGCCGTTTGAGTCCCATTGATCAGGAGAACAGAGGAATATAAATAGTTTAAATCGATACATTGGAGTCACTCGAGGGACGCTCCACGCAGTGTCTGGCTAGTCCGCCTACCCTGATGTCCCCTGCTTCCCTACTTGCAGAAAACCTATGGAGCAGTTACCTGACGAAAGGGGAGATCATCGAGAAACCGTCCTTGCACTCGGTGGATGTGTTGGGAGCCCTGAACCAGCAGTACGTGCTGGGCGATATCACCACTTCTTTCACCCTTCTTGTGGGCATCTTTTTCCCCTCGGTCACTGGTAAGGGCGGAGCTCATTCAGATGCATCTCCAGAACTAAACCTCAACTGAAGGGTAGACTGTTGACCTTACTGGAGTCCCACCTCTCCCATAGATTCCTGGGACTTTCAGCAAATCAGTCTCTCAACCTGGGGAACAGCGACTTAGTTCTGGCTAATCTTAAGCCCGTAGCTGTGAGTGCAGTGTGAAAGGGTTTTCTTGCTTTTACCTGTAATGATTCACTTTGGACCACAGCAGCAGTGGCGTAGTGGTTAAGAGCAGGTGTACTCTAATCTGGAGGAACCGGGTTTGATTCCCCGCTCTGCCACCTGAGGTGTGGAGGCTTATCTGGAGAATTCAGATTAGCCTGTACACTCCCAACACATGCCAGCTGGGTGACCTTGGGCTAGTCACAGTTCTTCTGAGCTCTCTCAGCCCCACCTACCTCACAGGGTGTTTGTTGGGGGGGGGGGAAGTTCCTTTGAGTCTCCTACAGGAGAGAAAGGGGGGGGGGGTAATAAATCCAACTCTTCTTCTTCTCCCTCAAATATTTCCCACCATAAAATCAAACATTTGTTTCCTCATCGAAGTGATGCCTCCTTTGCAGAAAGGGGTATGTAAAGGATACACATAGTTCCTTAAGCGATGGGATAGCATAACACTCTATGGTGTATTAAGATCCAAGATGAAGTGTCATGAAACATTTTCAGGCCCCTGACAGTTCTGAGCCATCAAACCCCTTCCCCGTGTGGGTTGTGTTTCTATCTCCACAGGGATCATGGCTGGATCTAATCGTTCTGGGGACTTGAAGGATGCCCAGAAATCTATCCCTATTGGCACCATCCTGGCCATTCTTACCACCTCCTTTGTGTGTATCCTTACTGGCAGAAGGGGGGGGGGGCTCAACATGGCAGACGAGCAACTGGAGCAGGAGAAAGAAGGGGGGCAGCATGTAGGTATGGAAGTGCCCCACGTGTCTTTTCACCATGCTACCAGCTGCTCTCCCATTCGCTGACTTCTCACAGCTCCTTAACTGCTTGACACGCCAGATCTCAGCAATGTGGTACTGTTTGGGGCTTGTATTGAAGGGGTTGTTCTCAGGGACAAGTGAGTATGATGCTTCGGTTTCTTCCAGTTCTGTAGATGTGAGATGGGGTTTTTCCCAAGAAAAACCAGAGGTGGTTTGCCATTGCCTTCCTCTGCAAAGCCTTCCTTGGGATGGGGATCTCTATCCAAGTACCCACCCTGCTTAGTTTCCAAGATCTCACCCAATCAAGCTACAAAATGCTTGGTCTTTCCCCTTGTCTCCCTGGTCCTTGGTAAATATTCTCCAACTAACAATGGTTGGGTCAGTTACTCAACTGTAACTAGCCATCTGATTTCATAGTGGAGACAAATTGTACATTATTTCGGCTAAATACGTGCAGTCTCATTCCGGTGTTCTCCTGTTGGGTAGGTTTGGCGACGCAGTTCACGGGAACCTGGTGGTGGGGACGCTGTCCTGGCCCTCTCCTTGGGTCATCGTCATTGGCTCCTTCTTCTCCACTTGTGGGGCTGGGCTGCAGAGCCTCACCGGTGCACCCCGACTGCTGCAGGCCATTTCAAAGGACAACATCATACCGTTCCTGCGGGTAGGGATGGCAACGCTTTCTTATTTGGTCGTGGATGAAGACAGTATTGCTTGCAGCGATCTCGTTCACCCCTCACCAAGTTACTAAGACTGTGTGGCATCTTTTTCTCTTTTTGTCCCCTGCCCTACACCTCCCGTGTAGGTATTTGGCCATGGTAAGGCCAACGGGGAACCCACCTGGGCCTTACTCCTGACCGCAGGCATTGCGGAATTGGGGATCCTTATTGCCTCGCTGGACATGGTCGCTCCCATCCTCTCCATGTAAGTGGCAAATTTGTCAAACAGCCGCATGAAGTGTCACAGCAACGGTGGGTCCATCTCCTAGTCGCCCAGTGCCATTTTAGAAATAGTTGCGTGAGTGTGTTCAGTGCTGTCAAGTTGTTTCTAACCTATGGTGACATTATGAATGAATGACCTCCGAAATGTCCCCTTTTTTGTTTTGGATAGGGGTGACAATCTTAATTGGTTTTCCATTGTCGCCTTCTGCAAAGTACTAACCAGGGTTAGCTGCAGTGTCGCTGCCATGGCCTAGGATAGATCCTCTGCCAGAGTCATCTTCCACTATTGCTGCTGTGCAGCAGCTGCACTCCAAGGACTCCTCCACCCCCATCACCCCTGGAATTGTCTGTGCTCTTCTCCGGATATGACTGTTGATTCCTGAAGCGGGTAGATGCATTTTAGTCCGGTGTCCCAGCTGTGACCGTTCTGCCTTGACTGACTCTGCCAGGAGTTTGGCCTCCTGACTGAGTCTAAACTCCTGACAGTATCGCTCTCAGCTTCCCTGATATGCACAACCCCCCTTAACTCTTCAAGCTGTGCATCCGAGATGGGGAGAAGCAGT
>NC_059439.1:24978320-25038628 GCF_021028975.2 Sphaerodactylus townsendi
TGCCACTTCCAGGTTTTCTCTGGAACTGACATAATACTTGGGGGGGGGGGGGTGGGGGGGGGGGGGGGTGGGGGGGGGGGGGGGTGGGGGGGGGGGGGGGTGGGGGGGGGGGGGGGTGGGGGGGGGGGGGGGTGGGGGGGGGGGGGGGTGGGGGGGGGGGGGGGTGGGGGGGGGGGGGGGTGGGGGGGGGGGGGGGTGGGGGGGGGGGGGGGTGGGGGGGGGGGGGGGTGGGGGGGGGGGGGGGTGGGGGGGGGGGGGGGTGGGGGGGGGGGGGGGTGGGGGGGGGGGGGGGTGGGGGGGGGGGGGGGTGGGGGGGGGGGGGGGTGGGGGGGGGGGGGGGTGGGGGGGGGGGGGGGTGGGGGGGGGGGGGGGTGGGGGGGGGGGGGGGTGGGGGGGGGGGGGGGTGGGGGGGGGGGGGGGTGGGGGGGGGGGGGGGTGGGGGGGGGGGGGGGTGGGGGGGGGGGGGGGTGGGGGGGGGGGGGGGTGGGGGGGGGGGGGGGTGGGGGGGGGGGGGGGTGGGGGGGGGGGGGGGTGGGGGGGGGGGGGGGTGGGGGGGGGGGGGGGTGGGGGGGGGGGGGGGTGGGGGGGGGGGGGGGTGGGGGGGGGGGGGGGTGGGGGGGGGGGGGGGTGGGGGGGGGGGGGGGTGGGGGGGGGGGGGGGTGGGGGGGGGGGGGGGTGGGGGGGGGGGGGGGTGGGGGGGGGGGGGGGTGGGGGGGGGGGGGGGTGGGGGGGGGGGGGGGTGGGGGGGGGGGGGGGTGGGGGGGGGGGGGGGTGGGGGGGGGGGGGGGTGGGGGGGGGGGGGGGTGGGGGGGGGGGGGGGTGGGGGGGGGGGGGGGTGGGGGGGGGGGGGGGTGGGGGGGGGGGGGGGTGGGGGGGGGGGGGGGTGGGGGGGGGGGGGGGTGGGGGGGGGGGGGGGTGGGGGGGGGGGGGGGTGGGGGGGGGGGGGGGTGGGGGGGGGGGGGGGTGGGGGGGGGGGGGGGTGGGGGGGGGGGGGGGTGGGGGGGGGGGGGGGTGGGGGGGGGGGGGGGTGGGGGGGGGGGGGGGTGGGGGGGGGGGGGGGTGGGGGGGGGGGGGGGTGGGGGGGGGGGGGGGTGGGGGGGGGGGGGGGTGGGGGGGGGGGGGGGTGGGGGGGGGGGGGGGTGGGGGGGGGGGGGGGTGGGGGGGGGGGGGGGTGGGGGGGGGGGGGGGTGGGGGGGGGGGGGGGTGGGGGGGGGGGGGGGTGGGGGGGGGGGGGGGTGGGGGGGGGGGGGGGTGGGGGGGGGGGGGGGTGGGGGGGGGGGGGGGTGGGGGGGGGGGGGGGTGGGGGGGGGGGGGGGTGGGGGGGGGGGGGGGTGGGGGGGGGGGGGGGTGGGGGGGGGGGGGGGTGGGGGGGGGGGGGGGTGGGGGGGGGGGGGGGTGGGGGGGGGGGGGGGTGGGGGGGGGGGGGGGTGGGGGGGGGGGGGGGTGGGGGGGGGGGGGGGTGGGGGGGGGGGGGGGTGGGGGGGGGGGGGGGTGGGGGGGGGGGGGGGTGGGGGGGGGGGGGGGTGGGGGGGGGGGGGGGTGGGGGGGGGGGGGGGTGGGGGGGGGGGGGGGTGGGGGGGGGGGGGGGTGGGGGGGGGGGGGGGTGGGGGGGGGGGGGGGTGGGGGGGGGGGGGGGTGGGGGGGGGGGGGGGTGGGGGGGGGGGGGGGTGGGGGGGGGGGGGGGTGGGGGGGGGGGGGGGTGGGGGGGGGGGGGGGTGGGGGGGGGGGGGGGTGGGGGGGGGGGGGGGTGGGGGGGGGGGGGGGTGGGGGGGGGGGGGGGTGGGGGGGGGGGGGGGTGGGGGGGGGGGGGGGTGGGGGGGGGGGGGGGTGGGGGGGGGGGGGGGTGGGGGGGGGGGGGGGTGGGGGGGGGGGGGGGTGGGGGGGGGGGGGGGTGGGGGGGGGGGGGGGTGGGGGGGGGGGGGGGTGGGGGGGGGGGGGGGTGGGGGGGGGGGGGGGTGGGGGGGGGGGGGGGTGGGGGGGGGGGGGGGTGGGGGGGGGGGGGGGTGGGGGGGGGGGGGGGTGGGGGGGGGGGGGGGTGGGGGGGGGGGGGGGTGGGGGGGGGGGGGGGTGGGGGGGGGGGGGGGTGGGGGGGGGGGGGGGTGGGGGGGGGGGGGGGTGGGGGGGGGGGGGGGTGGGGGGGGGGGGGGGTGGGGGGGGGGGGGGGTGGGGGGGGGGGGGGGTGGGGGGGGGGGGGGGTGGGGGGGGGGGGGGGTGGGGGGGGGGGGGGGTGGGGGGGGGGGGGGGTGGGGGGGGGGGGGGGTGGGGGGGGGGGGGGGTGGGGGGGGGGGGGGGTGGGGGGGGGGGGGGGTGGGGGGGGGGGGGGGTGGGGGGGGGGGGGGGTGGGGGGGGGGGGGGGTGGGGGGGGGGGGGGGTGGGGGGGGGGGGGGGTGGGGGGGGGGGGGGGTGGGGGGGGGGGGGGGTGGGGGGGGGGGGGGGTGGGGGGGGGGGGGGGTGGGGGGGGGGGGGGGTGGGGGGGGGGGGGGGTGGGGGGGGGGGGGGGTGGGGGGGGGGGGGGGTGGGGGGGGGGGGGGGTGGGGGGGGGGGGGGGTGGGGGGGGGGGGGGGTGGGGGGGGGGGGGGGTGGGGGGGGGGGGGGGTGGGGGGGGGGGGGGGTGGGGGGGGGGGGGGGTGGGGGGGGGGGGGGGTGGGGGGGGGGGGGGGTGGGGGGGGGGGGGGGTGGGGGGGGGGGGGGGTGGGGGGGGGGGGGGGTGGGGGGGGGGGGGGGTGGGGGGGGGGGGGGGTGGGGGGGGGGGGGGGTGGGGGGGGGGGGGGGTGGGGGGGGGGGGGGGTGGGGGGGGGGGGGGGTGGGGGGGGGGGGGGGTGGGGGGGGGGGGGGGTGGGGGGGGGGGGGGGTGGGGGGGGGGGGGGGTGGGGGGGGGGGGGGGTGGGGGGGGGGGGGGGTGGGGGGGGGGGGGGGTGGGGGGGGGGGGGGGTGGGGGGGGGGGGGGGTGGGGGGGGGGGGGGGTGGGGGGGGGGGGGGGTGGGGGGGGGGGGGGGTGGGGGGGGGGGGGGGTGGGGGGGGGGGGGGGTGGGGGGGGGGGGGGGTGGGGGGGGGGGGGGGTGGGGGGGGGGGGGGGTGGGGGGGGGGGGGGGTGGGGGGGGGGGGGGGTGGGGGGGGGGGGGGGTGGGGGGGGGGGGGGGTGGGGGGGGGGGGGGGTGGGGGGGGGGGGGGGTGGGGGGGGGGGGGGGTGGGGGGGGGGGGGGGTGGGGGGGGGGGGGGGTGGGGGGGGGGGGGGGTGGGGGGGGGGGGGGGTGGGGGGGGGGGGGGGTGGGGGGGGGGGGGGGTGGGGGGGGGGGGGGGTGGGGGGGGGGGGGGGTGGGGGGGGGGGGGGGTGGGGGGGGGGGGGGGTGGGGGGGGGGGGGGGTGGGGGGGGGGGGGGGTGGGGGGGGGGGGGGGTGGGGGGGGGGGGGGGTGGGGGGGGGGGGGGGTGGGGGGGGGGGGGGGTGGGGGGGGGGGGGGGTGGGGGGGGGGGGGGGTGGGGGGGGGGGGGGGTGGGGGGGGGGGGGGGTGGGGGGGGGGGGGGGTGGGGGGGGGGGGGGGTGGGGGGGGGGGGGGGTGGGGGGGGGGGGGGGTGGGGGGGGGGGGGGGTGGGGGGGGGGGGGGGTGGGGGGGGGGGGGGGTGGGGGGGGGGGGGGGTGGGGGGGGGGGGGGGTGGGGGGGGGGGGGGGTGGGGGGGGGGGGGGGTGGGGGGGGGGGGGGGTGGGGGGGGGGGGGGGTGGGGGGGGGGGGGGGTGGGGGGGGGGGGGGGTGGGGGGGGGGGGGGGTGGGGGGGGGGGGGGGTGGGGGGGGGGGGGGGTGGGGGGGGGGGGGGGTGGGGGGGGGGGGGGGTGGGGGGGGGGGGGGGTGGGGGGGGGGGGGGGTGGGGGGGGGGGGGGGTGGGGGGGGGGGGGGGTGGGGGGGGGGGGGGGTGGGGGGGGGGGGGGGTGGGGGGGGGGGGGGGTGGGGGGGGGGGGGGGTGGGGGGGGGGGGGGGTGGGGGGGGGGGGGGGTGGGGGGGGGGGGGGGTGGGGGGGGGGGGGGGTGGGGGGGGGGGGGGGTGGGGGGGGGGGGGGGTGGGGGGGGGGGGGGGTGGGGGGGGGGGGGGGTGGGGGGGGGGGGGGGTGGGGGGGGGGGGGGGTGGGGGGGGGGGGGGGTGGGGGGGGGGGGGGGTGGGGGGGGGGGGGGGTGGGGGGGGGGGGGGGTGGGGGGGGGGGGGGGTGGGGGGGGGGGGGGGTGGGGGGGGGGGGGGGTGGGGGGGGGGGGGGGTGGGGGGGGGGGGGGGTGGGGGGGGGGGGGGGTGGGGGGGGGGGGGGGTGGGGGGGGGGGGGGGTGGGGGGGGGGGGGGGTGGGGGGGGGGGGGGGTGGGGGGGGGGGGGGGTGGGGGGGGGGGGGGGTGGGGGGGGGGGGGGGTGGGGGGGGGGGGGGGTGGGGGGGGGGGGGGGTGGGGGGGGGGGGGGGTGGGGGGGGGGGGGGGTGGGGGGGGGGGGGGGTGGGGGGGGGGGGGGGTGGGGGGGGGGGGGGGTGGGGGGGGGGGGGGGTGGGGGGGGGGGGGGGTGGGGGGGGGGGGGGGTGGGGGGGGGGGGGGGTGGGGGGGGGGGGGGGTGGGGGGGGGGGGGGGTGGGGGGGGGGGGGGGTGGGGGGGGGGGGGGGTGGGGGGGGGGGGGGGTGGGGGGGGGGGGGGGTGGGGGGGGGGGGGGGTGGGGGGGGGGGGGGGTGGGGGGGGGGGGGGGTGGGGGGGGGGGGGGGTGGGGGGGGGGGGGGGTGGGGGGGGGGGGGGGTGGGGGGGGGGGGGGGTGGGGGGGGGGGGGGGTGGGGGGGGGGGGGGGTGGGGGGGGGGGGGGGTGGGGGGGGGGGGGGGTGGGGGGGGGGGGGGGTGGGGGGGGGGGGGGGTGGGGGGGGGGGGGGGTGGGGGGGGGGGGGGGTGGGGGGGGGGGGGGGTGGGGGGGGGGGGGGGTGGGGGGGGGGGGGGGTGGGGGGGGGGGGGGGTGGGGGGGGGGGGGGGTGGGGGGGGGGGGGGGTGGGGGGGGGGGGGGGTGGGGGGGGGGGGGGGTGGGGGGGGGGGGGGGTGGGGGGGGGGGGGGGTGGGGGGGGGGGGGGGTGGGGGGGGGGGGGGGTGGGGGGGGGGGGGGGTGGGGGGGGGGGGGGGTGGGGGGGGGGGGGGGTGGGGGGGGGGGGGGGTGGGGGGGGGGGGGGGTGGGGGGGGGGGGGGGTGGGGGGGGGGGGGGGTGGGGGGGGGGGGGGGTGGGGGGGGGGGGGGGTGGGGGGGGGGGGGGGTGGGGGGGGGGGGGGGTGGGGGGGGGGGGGGGTGGGGGGGGGGGGGGGTGGGGGGGGGGGGGGGTGGGGGGGGGGGGGGGTGGGGGGGGGGGGGGGTGGGGGGGGGGGGGGGTGGGGGGGGGGGGGGGTGGGGGGGGGGGGGGGTGGGGGGGGGGGGGGGTGGGGGGGGGGGGGGGTGGGGGGGGGGGGGGGTGGGGGGGGGGGGGGGTGGGGGGGGGGGGGGGTGGGGGGGGGGGGGGGTGGGGGGGGGGGGGGGTGGGGGGGGGGGGGGGTGGGGGGGGGGGGGGGTGGGGGGGGGGGGGGGTGGGGGGGGGGGGGGGTGGGGGGGGGGGGGGGTGGGGGGGGGGGGGGGTGGGGGGGGGGGGGGGTGGGGGGGGGGGGGGGTGGGGGGGGGGGGGGGTGGGGGGGGGGGGGGGTGGGGGGGGGGGGGGGTGGGGGGGGGGGGGGGTGGGGGGGGGGGGGGGTGGGGGGGGGGGGGGGTGGGGGGGGGGGGGGGTGGGGGGGGGGGGGGGTGGGGGGGGGGGGGGGTGGGGGGGGGGGGGGGTGGGGGGGGGGGGGGGTGGGGGGGGGGGGGGGTGGGGGGGGGGGGGGGTGGGGGGGGGGGGGGGTGGGGGGGGGGGGGGGTGGGGGGGGGGGGGGGTGGGGGGGGGGGGGGGTGGGGGGGGGGGGGGGTGGGGGGGGGGGGGGGTGGGGGGGGGGGGGGGTGGGGGGGGGGGGGGGTGGGGGGGGGGGGGGGTGGGGGGGGGGGGGGGTGGGGGGGGGGGGGGGTGGGGGGGGGGGGGGGTGGGGGGGGGGGGGGGTGGGGGGGGGGGGGGGTGGGGGGGGGGGGGGGTGGGGGGGGGGGGGGGTGGGGGGGGGGGGGGGTGGGGGGGGGGGGGGGTGGGGGGGGGGGGGGGTGGGGGGGGGGGGGGGTGGGGGGGGGGGGGGGTGGGGGGGGGGGGGGGTGGGGGGGGGGGGGGGTGGGGGGGGGGGGGGGTGGGGGGGGGGGGGGGTGGGGGGGGGGGGGGGTGGGGGGGGGGGGGGGTGGGGGGGGGGGGGGGTGGGGGGGGGGGGGGGTGGGGGGGGGGGGGGGTGGGGGGGGGGGGGGGTGGGGGGGGGGGGGGGTGGGGGGGGGGGGGGGTGGGGGGGGGGGGGGGTGGGGGGGGGGGGGGGTGGGGGGGGGGGGGGGTGGGGGGGGGGGGGGGTGGGGGGGGGGGGGGGTGGGGGGGGGGGGGGGTGGGGGGGGGGGGGGGTGGGGGGGGGGGGGGGTGGGGGGGGGGGGGGGTGGGGGGGGGGGGGGGTGGGGGGGGGGGGGGGTGGGGGGGGGGGGGGGTGGGGGGGGGGGGGGGTGGGGGGGGGGGGGGGTGGGGGGGGGGGGGGGTGGGGGGGGGGGGGGGTGGGGGGGGGGGGGGGTGGGGGGGGGGGGGGGTGGGGGGGGGGGGGGGTGGGGGGGGGGGGGGGTGGGGGGGGGGGGGGGTGGGGGGGGGGGGGGGTGGGGGGGGGGGGGGGTGGGGGGGGGGGGGGGTGGGGGGGGGGGGGGGTGGGGGGGGGGGGGGGTGGGGGGGGGGGGGGGTGGGGGGGGGGGGGGGTGGGGGGGGGGGGGGGTGGGGGGGGGGGGGGGTGGGGGGGGGGGGGGGTGGGGGGGGGGGGGGGTGGGGGGGGGGGGGGGTGGGGGGGGGGGGGGGTGGGGGGGGGGGGGGGTGGGGGGGGGGGGGGGTGGGGGGGGGGGGGGGTGGGGGGGGGGGGGGGTGGGGGGGGGGGGGGGTGGGGGGGGGGGGGGGTGGGGGGGGGGGGGGGTGGGGGGGGGGGGGGGTGGGGGGGGGGGGGGGTGGGGGGGGGGGGGGGTGGGGGGGGGGGGGGGTGGGGGGGGGGGGGGGTGGGGGGGGGGGGGGGTGGGGGGGGGGGGGGGTGGGGGGGGGGGGGGGTGGGGGGGGGGGGGGGTGGGGGGGGGGGGGGGTGGGGGGGGGGGGGGGTGGGGGGGGGGGGGGGTGGGGGGGGGGGGGGGTGGGGGGGGGGGGGGGTGGGGGGGGGGGGGGGTGGGGGGGGGGGGGGGTGGGGGGGGGGGGGGGTGGGGGGGGGGGGGGGTGGGGGGGGGGGGGGGTGGGGGGGGGGGGGGGTGGGGGGGGGGGGGGGTGGGGGGGGGGGGGGGTGGGGGGGGGGGGGGGTGGGGGGGGGGGGGGGTGGGGGGGGGGGGGGGTGGGGGGGGGGGGGGGTGGGGGGGGGGGGGGGTGGGGGGGGGGGGGGGTGGGGGGGGGGGGGGGTGGGGGGGGGGGGGGGTGGGGGGGGGGGGGGGTGGGGGGGGGGGGGGGTGGGGGGGGGGGGGGGTGGGGGGGGGGGGGGGTGGGGGGGGGGGGGGGTGGGGGGGGGGGGGGGTGGGGGGGGGGGGGGGTGGGGGGGGGGGGGGGTGGGGGGGGGGGGGGGTGGGGGGGGGGGGGGGTGGGGGGGGGGGGGGGTGGGGGGGGGGGGGGGTGGGGGGGGGGGGGGGTGGGGGGGGGGGGGGGTGGGGGGGGGGGGGGGTGGGGGGGGGGGGGGGTGGGGGGGGGGGGGGGTGGGGGGGGGGGGGGGTGGGGGGGGGGGGGGGTGGGGGGGGGGGGGGGTGGGGGGGGGGGGGGGTGGGGGGGGGGGGGGGTGGGGGGGGGGGGGGGTGGGGGGGGGGGGGGGTGGGGGGGGGGGGGGGTGGGGGGGGGGGGGGGTGGGGGGGGGGGGGGGTGGGGGGGGGGGGGGGTGGGGGGGGGGGGGGGTGGGGGGGGGGGGGGGTGGGGGGGGGGGGGGGTGGGGGGGGGGGGGGGTGGGGGGGGGGGGGGGTGGGGGGGGGGGGGGGTGGGGGGGGGGGGGGGTGGGGGGGGGGGGGGGTGGGGGGGGGGGGGGGTGGGGGGGGGGGGGGGTGGGGGGGGGGGGGGGTGGGGGGGGGGGGGGGTGGGGGGGGGGGGGGGTGGGGGGGGGGGGGGGTGGGGGGGGGGGGGGGTGGGGGGGGGGGGGGGTGGGGGGGGGGGGGGGTGGGGGGGGGGGGGGGTGGGGGGGGGGGGGGGTGGGGGGGGGGGGGGGTGGGGGGGGGGGGGGGTGGGGGGGGGGGGGGGTGGGGGGGGGGGGGGGTGGGGGGGGGGGGGGGTGGGGGGGGGGGGGGGTGGGGGGGGGGGGGGGTGGGGGGGGGGGGGGGTGGGGGGGGGGGGGGGTGGGGGGGGGGGGGGGTGGGGGGGGGGGGGGGTGGGGGGGGGGGGGGGTGGGGGGGGGGGGGGGTGGGGGGGGGGGGGGGTGGGGGGGGGGGGGGGTGGGGGGGGGGGGGGGTGGGGGGGGGGGGGGGTGGGGGGGGGGGGGGGTGGGGGGGGGGGGGGGTGGGGGGGGGGGGGGGTGGGGGGGGGGGGGGGTGGGGGGGGGGGGGGGTGGGGGGGGGGGGGGGTGGGGGGGGGGGGGGGTGGGGGGGGGGGGGGGTGGGGGGGGGGGGGGGTGGGGGGGGGGGGGGGTGGGGGGGGGGGGGGGTGGGGGGGGGGGGGGGTGGGGGGGGGGGGGGGTGGGGGGGGGGGGGGGTGGGGGGGGGGGGGGGTGGGGGGGGGGGGGGGTGGGGGGGGGGGGGGGTGGGGGGGGGGGGGGGTGGGGGGGGGGGGGGGTGGGGGGGGGGGGGGGTGGGGGGGGGGGGGGGTGGGGGGGGGGGGGGGTGGGGGGGGGGGGGGGTGGGGGGGGGGGGGGGTGGGGGGGGGGGGGGGTGGGGGGGGGGGGGGGTGGGGGGGGGGGGGGGTGGGGGGGGGGGGGGGTGGGGGGGGGGGGGGGTGGGGGGGGGGGGGGGTGGGGGGGGGGGGGGGTGGGGGGGGGGGGGGGTGGGGGGGGGGGGGGGTGGGGGGGGGGGGGGGTGGGGGGGGGGGGGGGTGGGGGGGGGGGGGGGTGGGGGGGGGGGGGGGTGGGGGGGGGGGGGGGTGGGGGGGGGGGGGGGTGGGGGGGGGGGGGGGTGGGGGGGGGGGGGGGTGGGGGGGGGGGGGGGTGGGGGGGGGGGGGGGTGGGGGGGGGGGGGGGTGGGGGGGGGGGGGGGTGGGGGGGGGGGGGGGTGGGGGGGGGGGGGGGTGGGGGGGGGGGGGGGTGGGGGGGGGGGGGGGTGGGGGGGGGGGGGGGTGGGGGGGGGGGGGGGTGGGGGGGGGGGGGGGTGGGGGGGGGGGGGGGTGGGGGGGGGGGGGGGTGGGGGGGGGGGGGGGTGGGGGGGGGGGGGGGTGGGGGGGGGGGGGGGTGGGGGGGGGGGGGGGTGGGGGGGGGGGGGGGTGGGGGGGGGGGGGGGTGGGGGGGGGGGGGGGTGGGGGGGGGGGGGGGTGGGGGGGGGGGGGGGTGGGGGGGGGGGGGGGTGGGGGGGGGGGGGGGTGGGGGGGGGGGGGGGTGGGGGGGGGGGGGGGTGGGGGGGGGGGGGGGTGGGGGGGGGGGGGGGTGGGGGGGGGGGGGGGTGGGGGGGGGGGGGGGTGGGGGGGGGGGGGGGTGGGGGGGGGGGGGGGTGGGGGGGGGGGGGGGTGGGGGGGGGGGGGGGTGGGGGGGGGGGGGGGTGGGGGGGGGGGGGGGTGGGGGGGGGGGGGGGTGGGGGGGGGGGGGGGTGGGGGGGGGGGGGGGTGGGGGGGGGGGGGGGTGGGGGGGGGGGGGGGTGGGGGGGGGGGGGGGTGGGGGGGGGGGGGGGTGGGGGGGGGGGGGGGTGGGGGGGGGGGGGGGTGGGGGGGGGGGGGGGTGGGGGGGGGGGGGGGTGGGGGGGGGGGGGGGTGGGGGGGGGGGGGGGTGGGGGGGGGGGGGGGTGGGGGGGGGGGGGGGTGGGGGGGGGGGGGGGTGGGGGGGGGGGGGGGTGGGGGGGGGGGGGGGTGGGGGGGGGGGGGGGTGGGGGGGGGGGGGGGTGGGGGGGGGGGGGGGTGGGGGGGGGGGGGGGTGGGGGGGGGGGGGGGTGGGGGGGGGGGGGGGTGGGGGGGGGGGGGGGTGGGGGGGGGGGGGGGTGGGGGGGGGGGGGGGTGGGGGGGGGGGGGGGTGGGGGGGGGGGGGGGTGGGGGGGGGGGGGGGTGGGGGGGGGGGGGGGTGGGGGGGGGGGGGGGTGGGGGGGGGGGGGGGTGGGGGGGGGGGGGGGTGGGGGGGGGGGGGGGTGGGGGGGGGGGGGGGTGGGGGGGGGGGGGGGTGGGGGGGGGGGGGGGTGGGGGGGGGGGGGGGTGGGGGGGGGGGGGGGTGGGGGGGGGGGGGGGTGGGGGGGGGGGGGGGTGGGGGGGGGGGGGGGTGGGGGGGGGGGGGGGTGGGGGGGGGGGGGGGTGGGGGGGGGGGGGGGTGGGGGGGGGGGGGGGTGGGGGGGGGGGGGGGTGGGGGGGGGGGGGGGTGGGGGGGGGGGGGGGTGGGGGGGGGGGGGGGTGGGGGGGGGGGGGGGTGGGGGGGGGGGGGGGTGGGGGGGGGGGGGGGTGGGGGGGGGGGGGGGTGGGGGGGGGGGGGGGTGGGGGGGGGGGGGGGTGGGGGGGGGGGGGGGTGGGGGGGGGGGGGGGTGGGGGGGGGGGGGGGTGGGGGGGGGGGGGGGTGGGGGGGGGGGGGGGTGGGGGGGGGGGGGGGTGGGGGGGGGGGGGGGTGGGGGGGGGGGGGGGTGGGGGGGGGGGGGGGTGGGGGGGGGGGGGGGTGGGGGGGGGGGGGGGTGGGGGGGGGGGGGGGTGGGGGGGGGGGGGGGTGGGGGGGGGGGGGGGTGGGGGGGGGGGGGGGTGGGGGGGGGGGGGGGTGGGGGGGGGGGGGGGTGGGGGGGGGGGGGGGTGGGGGGGGGGGGGGGTGGGGGGGGGGGGGGGTGGGGGGGGGGGGGGGTGGGGGGGGGGGGGGGTGGGGGGGGGGGGGGGTGGGGGGGGGGGGGGGTGGGGGGGGGGGGGGGTGGGGGGGGGGGGGGGTGGGGGGGGGGGGGGGTGGGGGGGGGGGGGGGTGGGGGGGGGGGGGGGTGGGGGGGGGGGGGGGTGGGGGGGGGGGGGGGTGGGGGGGGGGGGGGGTGGGGGGGGGGGGGGGTGGGGGGGGGGGGGGGTGGGGGGGGGGGGGGGTGGGGGGGGGGGGGGGTGGGGGGGGGGGGGGGTGGGGGGGGGGGGGGGTGGGGGGGGGGGGGGGTGGGGGGGGGGGGGGGTGGGGGGGGGGGGGGGTGGGGGGGGGGGGGGGTGGGGGGGGGGGGGGGTGGGGGGGGGGGGGGGTGGGGGGGGGGGGGGGTGGGGGGGGGGGGGGGTGGGGGGGGGGGGGGGTGGGGGGGGGGGGGGGTGGGGGGGGGGGGGGGTGGGGGGGGGGGGGGGTGGGGGGGGGGGGGGGTGGGGGGGGGGGGGGGTGGGGGGGGGGGGGGGTGGGGGGGGGGGGGGGTGGGGGGGGGGGGGGGTGGGGGGGGGGGGGGGTGGGGGGGGGGGGGGGTGGGGGGGGGGGGGGGTGGGGGGGGGGGGGGGTGGGGGGGGGGGGGGGTGGGGGGGGGGGGGGGTGGGGGGGGGGGGGGGTGGGGGGGGGGGGGGGTGGGGGGGGGGGGGGGTGGGGGGGGGGGGGGGTGGGGGGGGGGGGGGGTGGGGGGGGGGGGGGGTGGGGGGGGGGGGGGGTGGGGGGGGGGGGGGGTGGGGGGGGGGGGGGGTGGGGGGGGGGGGGGGTGGGGGGGGGGGGGGGTGGGGGGGGGGGGGGGTGGGGGGGGGGGGGGGTGGGGGGGGGGGGGGGTGGGGGGGGGGGGGGGTGGGGGGGGGGGGGGGTGGGGGGGGGGGGGGGTGGGGGGGGGGGGGGGTGGGGGGGGGGGGGGGTGGGGGGGGGGGGGGGTGGGGGGGGGGGGGGGTGGGGGGGGGGGGGGGTGGGGGGGGGGGGGGGTGGGGGGGGGGGGGGGTGGGGGGGGGGGGGGGTGGGGGGGGGGGGGGGTGGGGGGGGGGGGGGGTGGGGGGGGGGGGGGGTGGGGGGGGGGGGGGGTGGGGGGGGGGGGGGGTGGGGGGGGGGGGGGGTGGGGGGGGGGGGGGGTGGGGGGGGGGGGGGGTGGGGGGGGGGGGGGGTGGGGGGGGGGGGGGGTGGGGGGGGGGGGGGGTGGGGGGGGGGGGGGGTGGGGGGGGGGGGGGGTGGGGGGGGGGGGGGGTGGGGGGGGGGGGGGGTGGGGGGGGGGGGGGGTGGGGGGGGGGGGGGGTGGGGGGGGGGGGGGGTGGGGGGGGGGGGGGGTGGGGGGGGGGGGGGGTGGGGGGGGGGGGGGGTGGGGGGGGGGGGGGGTGGGGGGGGGGGGGGGTGGGGGGGGGGGGGGGTGGGGGGGGGGGGGGGTGGGGGGGGGGGGGGGTGGGGGGGGGGGGGGGTGGGGGGGGGGGGGGGTGGGGGGGGGGGGGGGTGGGGGGGGGGGGGGGTGGGGGGGGGGGGGGGTGGGGGGGGGGGGGGGTGGGGGGGGGGGGGGGTGGGGGGGGGGGGGGGTGGGGGGGGGGGGGGGTGGGGGGGGGGGGGGGTGGGGGGGGGGGGGGGTGGGGGGGGGGGGGGGTGGGGGGGGGGGGGGGTGGGGGGGGGGGGGGGTGGGGGGGGGGGGGGGTGGGGGGGGGGGGGGGTGGGGGGGGGGGGGGGTGGGGGGGGGGGGGGGTGGGGGGGGGGGGGGGTGGGGGGGGGGGGGGGTGGGGGGGGGGGGGGGTGGGGGGGGGGGGGGGTGGGGGGGGGGGGGGGTGGGGGGGGGGGGGGGTGGGGGGGGGGGGGGGTGGGGGGGGGGGGGGGTGGGGGGGGGGGGGGGTGGGGGGGGGGGGGGGTGGGGGGGGGGGGGGGTGGGGGGGGGGGGGGGTGGGGGGGGGGGGGGGTGGGGGGGGGGGGGGGTGGGGGGGGGGGGGGGTGGGGGGGGGGGGGGGTGGGGGGGGGGGGGGGTGGGGGGGGGGGGGGGTGGGGGGGGGGGGGGGTGGGGGGGGGGGGGGGTGGGGGGGGGGGGGGGTGGGGGGGGGGGGGGGTGGGGGGGGGGGGGGGTGGGGGGGGGGGGGGGTGGGGGGGGGGGGGGGTGGGGGGGGGGGGGGGTGGGGGGGGGGGGGGGTGGGGGGGGGGGGGGGTGGGGGGGGGGGGGGGTGGGGGGGGGGGGGGGTGGGGGGGGGGGGGGGTGGGGGGGGGGGGGGGTGGGGGGGGGGGGGGGTGGGGGGGGGGGGGGGTGGGGGGGGGGGGGGGTGGGGGGGGGGGGGGGTGGGGGGGGGGGGGGGTGGGGGGGGGGGGGGGTGGGGGGGGGGGGGGGTGGGGGGGGGGGGGGGTGGGGGGGGGGGGGGGTGGGGGGGGGGGGGGGTGGGGGGGGGGGGGGGTGGGGGGGGGGGGGGGTGGGGGGGGGGGGGGGTGGGGGGGGGGGGGGGTGGGGGGGGGGGGGGGTGGGGGGGGGGGGGGGTGGGGGGGGGGGGGGGTGGGGGGGGGGGGGGGTGGGGGGGGGGGGGGGTGGGGGGGGGGGGGGGTGGGGGGGGGGGGGGGTGGGGGGGGGGGGGGGTGGGGGGGGGGGGGGGTGGGGGGGGGGGGGGGTGGGGGGGGGGGGGGGTGGGGGGGGGGGGGGGTGGGGGGGGGGGGGGGTGGGGGGGGGGGGGGGTGGGGGGGGGGGGGGGTGGGGGGGGGGGGGGGTGGGGGGGGGGGGGGGTGGGGGGGGGGGGGGGTGGGGGGGGGGGGGGGTGGGGGGGGGGGGGGGTGGGGGGGGGGGGGGGTGGGGGGGGGGGGGGGTGGGGGGGGGGGGGGGTGGGGGGGGGGGGGGGTGGGGGGGGGGGGGGGTGGGGGGGGGGGGGGGTGGGGGGGGGGGGGGGTGGGGGGGGGGGGGGGTGGGGGGGGGGGGGGGTGGGGGGGGGGGGGGGTGGGGGGGGGGGGGGGTGGGGGGGGGGGGGGGTGGGGGGGGGGGGGGGTGGGGGGGGGGGGGGGTGGGGGGGGGGGGGGGTGGGGGGGGGGGGGGGTGGGGGGGGGGGGGGGTGGGGGGGGGGGGGGGTGGGGGGGGGGGGGGGTGGGGGGGGGGGGGGGTGGGGGGGGGGGGGGGTGGGGGGGGGGGGGGGTGGGGGGGGGGGGGGGTGGGGGGGGGGGGGGGTGGGGGGGGGGGGGGGTGGGGGGGGGGGGGGGTGGGGGGGGGGGGGGGTGGGGGGGGGGGGGGGTGGGGGGGGGGGGGGGTGGGGGGGGGGGGGGGTGGGGGGGGGGGGGGGTGGGGGGGGGGGGGGGTGGGGGGGGGGGGGGGTGGGGGGGGGGGGGGGTGGGGGGGGGGGGGGGTGGGGGGGGGGGGGGGTGGGGGGGGGGGGGGGTGGGGGGGGGGGGGGGTGGGGGGGGGGGGGGGTGGGGGGGGGGGGGGGTGGGGGGGGGGGGGGGTGGGGGGGGGGGGGGGTGGGGGGGGGGGGGGGTGGGGGGGGGGGGGGGTGGGGGGGGGGGGGGGTGGGGGGGGGGGGGGGTGGGGGGGGGGGGGGGTGGGGGGGGGGGGGGGTGGGGGGGGGGGGGGGTGGGGGGGGGGGGGGGTGGGGGGGGGGGGGGGTGGGGGGGGGGGGGGGTGGGGGGGGGGGGGGGTGGGGGGGGGGGGGGGTGGGGGGGGGGGGGGGTGGGGGGGGGGGGGGGTGGGGGGGGGGGGGGGTGGGGGGGGGGGGGGGTGGGGGGGGGGGGGGGTGGGGGGGGGGGGGGGTGGGGGGGGGGGGGGGTGGGGGGGGGGGGGGGTGGGGGGGGGGGGGGGTGGGGGGGGGGGGGGGTGGGGGGGGGGGGGGGTGGGGGGGGGGGGGGGTGGGGGGGGGGGGGGGTGGGGGGGGGGGGGGGTGGGGGGGGGGGGGGGTGGGGGGGGGGGGGGGTGGGGGGGGGGGGGGGTGGGGGGGGGGGGGGGTGGGGGGGGGGGGGGGTGGGGGGGGGGGGGGGTGGGGGGGGGGGGGGGTGGGGGGGGGGGGGGGTGGGGGGGGGGGGGGGTGGGGGGGGGGGGGGGTGGGGGGGGGGGGGGGTGGGGGGGGGGGGGGGTGGGGGGGGGGGGGGGTGGGGGGGGGGGGGGGTGGGGGGGGGGGGGGGTGGGGGGGGGGGGGGGTGGGGGGGGGGGGGGGTGGGGGGGGGGGGGGGTGGGGGGGGGGGGGGGTGGGGGGGGGGGGGGGTGGGGGGGGGGGGGGGTGGGGGGGGGGGGGGGTGGGGGGGGGGGGGGGTGGGGGGGGGGGGGGGTGGGGGGGGGGGGGGGTGGGGGGGGGGGGGGGTGGGGGGGGGGGGGGGTGGGGGGGGGGGGGGGTGGGGGGGGGGGGGGGTGGGGGGGGGGGGGGGTGGGGGGGGGGGGGGGTGGGGGGGGGGGGGGGTGGGGGGGGGGGGGGGTGGGGGGGGGGGGGGGTGGGGGGGGGGGGGGGTGGGGGGGGGGGGGGGTGGGGGGGGGGGGGGGTGGGGGGGGGGGGGGGTGGGGGGGGGGGGGGGTGGGGGGGGGGGGGGGTGGGGGGGGGGGGGGGTGGGGGGGGGGGGGGGTGGGGGGGGGGGGGGGTGGGGGGGGGGGGGGGTGGGGGGGGGGGGGGGTGGGGGGGGGGGGGGGTGGGGGGGGGGGGGGGTGGGGGGGGGGGGGGGTGGGGGGGGGGGGGGGTGGGGGGGGGGGGGGGTGGGGGGGGGGGGGGGTGGGGGGGGGGGGGGGTGGGGGGGGGGGGGGGTGGGGGGGGGGGGGGGTGGGGGGGGGGGGGGGTGGGGGGGGGGGGGGGTGGGGGGGGGGGGGGGTGGGGGGGGGGGGGGGTGGGGGGGGGGGGGGGTGGGGGGGGGGGGGGGTGGGGGGGGGGGGGGGTGGGGGGGGGGGGGGGTGGGGGGGGGGGGGGGTGGGGGGGGGGGGGGGTGGGGGGGGGGGGGGGTGGGGGGGGGGGGGGGTGGGGGGGGGGGGGGGTGGGGGGGGGGGGGGGTGGGGGGGGGGGGGGGTGGGGGGGGGGGGGGGTGGGGGGGGGGGGGGGTGGGGGGGGGGGGGGGTGGGGGGGGGGGGGGGTGGGGGGGGGGGGGGGTGGGGGGGGGGGGGGGTGGGGGGGGGGGGGGGTGGGGGGGGGGGGGGGTGGGGGGGGGGGGGGGTGGGGGGGGGGGGGGGTGGGGGGGGGGGGGGGTGGGGGGGGGGGGGGGTGGGGGGGGGGGGGGGTGGGGGGGGGGGGGGGTGGGGGGGGGGGGGGGTGGGGGGGGGGGGGGGTGGGGGGGGGGGGGGGTGGGGGGGGGGGGGGGTGGGGGGGGGGGGGGGTGGGGGGGGGGGGGGGTGGGGGGGGGGGGGGGTGGGGGGGGGGGGGGGTGGGGGGGGGGGGGGGTGGGGGGGGGGGGGGGTGGGGGGGGGGGGGGGTGGGGGGGGGGGGGGGTGGGGGGGGGGGGGGGTGGGGGGGGGGGGGGGTGGGGGGGGGGGGGGGTGGGGGGGGGGGGGGGTGGGGGGGGGGGGGGGTGGGGGGGGGGGGGGGTGGGGGGGGGGGGGGGTGGGGGGGGGGGGGGGTGGGGGGGGGGGGGGGTGGGGGGGGGGGGGGGTGGGGGGGGGGGGGGGTGGGGGGGGGGGGGGGTGGGGGGGGGGGGGGGTGGGGGGGGGGGGGGGTGGGGGGGGGGGGGGGTGGGGGGGGGGGGGGGTGGGGGGGGGGGGGGGTGGGGGGGGGGGGGGGTGGGGGGGGGGGGGGGTGGGGGGGGGGGGGGGTGGGGGGGGGGGGGGGTGGGGGGGGGGGGGGGTGGGGGGGGGGGGGGGTGGGGGGGGGGGGGGGTGGGGGGGGGGGGGGGTGGGGGGGGGGGGGGGTGGGGGGGGGGGGGGGTGGGGGGGGGGGGGGGTGGGGGGGGGGGGGGGTGGGGGGGGGGGGGGGTGGGGGGGGGGGGGGGTGGGGGGGGGGGGGGGTGGGGGGGGGGGGGGGTGGGGGGGGGGGGGGGTGGGGGGGGGGGGGGGTGGGGGGGGGGGGGGGTGGGGGGGGGGGGGGGTGGGGGGGGGGGGGGGTGGGGGGGGGGGGGGGTGGGGGGGGGGGGGGGTGGGGGGGGGGGGGGGTGGGGGGGGGGGGGGGTGGGGGGGGGGGGGGGTGGGGGGGGGGGGGGGTGGGGGGGGGGGGGGGTGGGGGGGGGGGGGGGTGGGGGGGGGGGGGGGTGGGGGGGGGGGGGGGTGGGGGGGGGGGGGGGTGGGGGGGGGGGGGGGTGGGGGGGGGGGGGGGTGGGGGGGGGGGGGGGTGGGGGGGGGGGGGGGTGGGGGGGGGGGGGGGTGGGGGGGGGGGGGGGTGGGGGGGGGGGGGGGTGGGGGGGGGGGGGGGTGGGGGGGGGGGGGGGTGGGGGGGGGGGGGGGTGGGGGGGGGGGGGGGTGGGGGGGGGGGGGGGTGGGGGGGGGGGGGGGTGGGGGGGGGGGGGGGTGGGGGGGGGGGGGGGTGGGGGGGGGGGGGGGTGGGGGGGGGGGGGGGTGGGGGGGGGGGGGGGTGGGGGGGGGGGGGGGTGGGGGGGGGGGGGGGTGGGGGGGGGGGGGGGTGGGGGGGGGGGGGGGTGGGGGGGGGGGGGGGTGGGGGGGGGGGGGGGTGGGGGGGGGGGGGGGTGGGGGGGGGGGGGGGTGGGGGGGGGGGGGGGTGGGGGGGGGGGGGGGTGGGGGGGGGGGGGGGTGGGGGGGGGGGGGGGTGGGGGGGGGGGGGGGTGGGGGGGGGGGGGGGTGGGGGGGGGGGGGGGTGGGGGGGGGGGGGGGTGGGGGGGGGGGGGGGTGGGGGGGGGGGGGGGTGGGGGGGGGGGGGGGTGGGGGGGGGGGGGGGTGGGGGGGGGGGGGGGTGGGGGGGGGGGGGGGTGGGGGGGGGGGGGGGTGGGGGGGGGGGGGGGTGGGGGGGGGGGGGGGTGGGGGGGGGGGGGGGTGGGGGGGGGGGGGGGTGGGGGGGGGGGGGGGTGGGGGGGGGGGGGGGTGGGGGGGGGGGGGGGTGGGGGGGGGGGGGGGTGGGGGGGGGGGGGGGTGGGGGGGGGGGGGGGTGGGGGGGGGGGGGGGTGGGGGGGGGGGGGGGTGGGGGGGGGGGGGGGTGGGGGGGGGGGGGGGTGGGGGGGGGGGGGGGTGGGGGGGGGGGGGGGTGGGGGGGGGGGGGGGTGGGGGGGGGGGGGGGTGGGGGGGGGGGGGGGTGGGGGGGGGGGGGGGTGGGGGGGGGGGGGGGTGGGGGGGGGGGGGGGTGGGGGGGGGGGGGGGTGGGGGGGGGGGGGGGTGGGGGGGGGGGGGGGTGGGGGGGGGGGGGGGTGGGGGGGGGGGGGGGTGGGGGGGGGGGGGGGTGGGGGGGGGGGGGGGTGGGGGGGGGGGGGGGTGGGGGGGGGGGGGGGTGGGGGGGGGGGGGGGTGGGGGGGGGGGGGGGTGGGGGGGGGGGGGGGTGGGGGGGGGGGGGGGTGGGGGGGGGGGGGGGTGGGGGGGGGGGGGGGTGGGGGGGGGGGGGGGTGGGGGGGGGGGGGGGTGGGGGGGGGGGGGGGTGGGGGGGGGGGGGGGTGGGGGGGGGGGGGGGTGGGGGGGGGGGGGGGTGGGGGGGGGGGGGGGTGGGGGGGGGGGGGGGTGGGGGGGGGGGGGGGTGGGGGGGGGGGGGGGTGGGGGGGGGGGGGGGTGGGGGGGGGGGGGGGTGGGGGGGGGGGGGGGTGGGGGGGGGGGGGGGTGGGGGGGGGGGGGGGTGGGGGGGGGGGGGGGTGGGGGGGGGGGGGGGTGGGGGGGGGGGGGGGTGGGGGGGGGGGGGGGTGGGGGGGGGGGGGGGTGGGGGGGGGGGGGGGTGGGGGGGGGGGGGGGTGGGGGGGGGGGGGGGTGGGGGGGGGGGGGGGTGGGGGGGGGGGGGGGTGGGGGGGGGGGGGGGTGGGGGGGGGGGGGGGTGGGGGGGGGGGGGGGTGGGGGGGGGGGGGGGTGGGGGGGGGGGGGGGTGGGGGGGGGGGGGGGTGGGGGGGGGGGGGGGTGGGGGGGGGGGGGGGTGGGGGGGGGGGGGGGTGGGGGGGGGGGGGGGTGGGGGGGGGGGGGGGTGGGGGGGGGGGGGGGTGGGGGGGGGGGGGGGTGGGGGGGGGGGGGGGTGGGGGGGGGGGGGGGTGGGGGGGGGGGGGGGTGGGGGGGGGGGGGGGTGGGGGGGGGGGGGGGTGGGGGGGGGGGGGGGTGGGGGGGGGGGGGGGTGGGGGGGGGGGGGGGTGGGGGGGGGGGGGGGTGGGGGGGGGGGGGGGTGGGGGGGGGGGGGGGTGGGGGGGGGGGGGGGTGGGGGGGGGGGGGGGTGGGGGGGGGGGGGGGTGGGGGGGGGGGGGGGTGGGGGGGGGGGGGGGTGGGGGGGGGGGGGGGTGGGGGGGGGGGGGGGTGGGGGGGGGGGGGGGTGGGGGGGGGGGGGGGTGGGGGGGGGGGGGGGTGGGGGGGGGGGGGGGTGGGGGGGGGGGGGGGTGGGGGGGGGGGGGGGTGGGGGGGGGGGGGGGTGGGGGGGGGGGGGGGTGGGGGGGGGGGGGGGTGGGGGGGGGGGGGGGTGGGGGGGGGGGGGGGTGGGGGGGGGGGGGGGTGGGGGGGGGGGGGGGTGGGGGGGGGGGGGGGTGGGGGGGGGGGGGGGTGGGGGGGGGGGGGGGTGGGGGGGGGGGGGGGTGGGGGGGGGGGGGGGTGGGGGGGGGGGGGGGTGGGGGGGGGGGGGGGTGGGGGGGGGGGGGGGTGGGGGGGGGGGGGGGTGGGGGGGGGGGGGGGTGGGGGGGGGGGGGGGTGGGGGGGGGGGGGGGTGGGGGGGGGGGGGGGTGGGGGGGGGGGGGGGTGGGGGGGGGGGGGGGTGGGGGGGGGGGGGGGTGGGGGGGGGGGGGGGTGGGGGGGGGGGGGGGTGGGGGGGGGGGGGGGTGGGGGGGGGGGGGGGTGGGGGGGGGGGGGGGTGGGGGGGGGGGGGGGTGGGGGGGGGGGGGGGTGGGGGGGGGGGGGGGTGGGGGGGGGGGGGGGTGGGGGGGGGGGGGGGTGGGGGGGGGGGGGGGTGGGGGGGGGGGGGGGTGGGGGGGGGGGGGGGTGGGGGGGGGGGGGGGTGGGGGGGGGGGGGGGTGGGGGGGGGGGGGGGTGGGGGGGGGGGGGGGTGGGGGGGGGGGGGGGTGGGGGGGGGGGGGGGTGGGGGGGGGGGGGGGTGGGGGGGGGGGGGGGTGGGGGGGGGGGGGGGTGGGGGGGGGGGGGGGTGGGGGGGGGGGGGGGTGGGGGGGGGGGGGGGTGGGGGGGGGGGGGGGTGGGGGGGGGGGGGGGTGGGGGGGGGGGGGGGTGGGGGGGGGGGGGGGTGGGGGGGGGGGGGGGTGGGGGGGGGGGGGGGTGGGGGGGGGGGGGGGTGGGGGGGGGGGGGGGTGGGGGGGGGGGGGGGTGGGGGGGGGGGGGGGTGGGGGGGGGGGGGGGTGGGGGGGGGGGGGGGTGGGGGGGGGGGGGGGTGGGGGGGGGGGGGGGTGGGGGGGGGGGGGGGTGGGGGGGGGGGGGGGTGGGGGGGGGGGGGGGTGGGGGGGGGGGGGGGTGGGGGGGGGGGGGGGTGGGGGGGGGGGGGGGTGGGGGGGGGGGGGGGTGGGGGGGGGGGGGGGTGGGGGGGGGGGGGGGTGGGGGGGGGGGGGGGTGGGGGGGGGGGGGGGTGGGGGGGGGGGGGGGTGGGGGGGGGGGGGGGTGGGGGGGGGGGGGGGTGGGGGGGGGGGGGGGTGGGGGGGGGGGGGGGTGGGGGGGGGGGGGGGTGGGGGGGGGGGGGGGTGGGGGGGGGGGGGGGTGGGGGGGGGGGGGGGTGGGGGGGGGGGGGGGTGGGGGGGGGGGGGGGTGGGGGGGGGGGGGGGTGGGGGGGGGGGGGGGTGGGGGGGGGGGGGGGTGGGGGGGGGGGGGGGTGGGGGGGGGGGGGGGTGGGGGGGGGGGGGGGTGGGGGGGGGGGGGGGTGGGGGGGGGGGGGGGTGGGGGGGGGGGGGGGTGGGGGGGGGGGGGGGTGGGGGGGGGGGGGGGTGGGGGGGGGGGGGGGTGGGGGGGGGGGGGGGTGGGGGGGGGGGGGGGTGGGGGGGGGGGGGGGTGGGGGGGGGGGGGGGTGGGGGGGGGGGGGGGTGGGGGGGGGGGGGGGTGGGGGGGGGGGGGGGTGGGGGGGGGGGGGGGTGGGGGGGGGGGGGGGTGGGGGGGGGGGGGGGTGGGGGGGGGGGGGGGTGGGGGGGGGGGGGGGTGGGGGGGGGGGGGGGTGGGGGGGGGGGGGGGTGGGGGGGGGGGGGGGTGGGGGGGGGGGGGGGTGGGGGGGGGGGGGGGTGGGGGGGGGGGGGGGTGGGGGGGGGGGGGGGTGGGGGGGGGGGGGGGTGGGGGGGGGGGGGGGTGGGGGGGGGGGGGGGTGGGGGGGGGGGGGGGTGGGGGGGGGGGGGGGTGGGGGGGGGGGGGGGTGGGGGGGGGGGGGGGTGGGGGGGGGGGGGGGTGGGGGGGGGGGGGGGTGGGGGGGGGGGGGGGTGGGGGGGGGGGGGGGTGGGGGGGGGGGGGGGTGGGGGGGGGGGGGGGTGGGGGGGGGGGGGGGTGGGGGGGGGGGGGGGTGGGGGGGGGGGGGGGTGGGGGGGGGGGGGGGTGGGGGGGGGGGGGGGTGGGGGGGGGGGGGGGTGGGGGGGGGGGGGGGTGGGGGGGGGGGGGGGTGGGGGGGGGGGGGGGTGGGGGGGGGGGGGGGTGGGGGGGGGGGGGGGTGGGGGGGGGGGGGGGTGGGGGGGGGGGGGGGTGGGGGGGGGGGGGGGTGGGGGGGGGGGGGGGTGGGGGGGGGGGGGGGTGGGGGGGGGGGGGGGTGGGGGGGGGGGGGGGTGGGGGGGGGGGGGGGTGGGGGGGGGGGGGGGTGGGGGGGGGGGGGGGTGGGGGGGGGGGGGGGTGGGGGGGGGGGGGGGTGGGGGGGGGGGGGGGTGGGGGGGGGGGGGGGTGGGGGGGGGGGGGGGTGGGGGGGGGGGGGGGTGGGGGGGGGGGGGGGTGGGGGGGGGGGGGGGTGGGGGGGGGGGGGGGTGGGGGGGGGGGGGGGTGGGGGGGGGGGGGGGTGGGGGGGGGGGGGGGTGGGGGGGGGGGGGGGTGGGGGGGGGGGGGGGTGGGGGGGGGGGGGGGTGGGGGGGGGGGGGGGTGGGGGGGGGGGGGGGTGGGGGGGGGGGGGGGTGGGGGGGGGGGGGGGTGGGGGGGGGGGGGGGTGGGGGGGGGGGGGGGTGGGGGGGGGGGGGGGTGGGGGGGGGGGGGGGTGGGGGGGGGGGGGGGTGGGGGGGGGGGGGGGTGGGGGGGGGGGGGGGTGGGGGGGGGGGGGGGTGGGGGGGGGGGGGGGTGGGGGGGGGGGGGGGTGGGGGGGGGGGGGGGTGGGGGGGGGGGGGGGTGGGGGGGGGGGGGGGTGGGGGGGGGGGGGGGTGGGGGGGGGGGGGGGTGGGGGGGGGGGGGGGTGGGGGGGGGGGGGGGTGGGGGGGGGGGGGGGTGGGGGGGGGGGGGGGTGGGGGGGGGGGGGGGTGGGGGGGGGGGGGGGTGGGGGGGGGGGGGGGTGGGGGGGGGGGGGGGTGGGGGGGGGGGGGGGTGGGGGGGGGGGGGGGTGGGGGGGGGGGGGGGTGGGGGGGGGGGGGGGTGGGGGGGGGGGGGGGTGGGGGGGGGGGGGGGTGGGGGGGGGGGGGGGTGGGGGGGGGGGGGGGTGGGGGGGGGGGGGGGTGGGGGGGGGGGGGGGTGGGGGGGGGGGGGGGTGGGGGGGGGGGGGGGTGGGGGGGGGGGGGGGTGGGGGGGGGGGGGGGTGGGGGGGGGGGGGGGTGGGGGGGGGGGGGGGTGGGGGGGGGGGGGGGTGGGGGGGGGGGGGGGTGGGGGGGGGGGGGGGTGGGGGGGGGGGGGGGTGGGGGGGGGGGGGGGTGGGGGGGGGGGGGGGTGGGGGGGGGGGGGGGTGGGGGGGGGGGGGGGTGGGGGGGGGGGGGGGTGGGGGGGGGGGGGGGTGGGGGGGGGGGGGGGTGGGGGGGGGGGGGGGTGGGGGGGGGGGGGGGTGGGGGGGGGGGGGGGTGGGGGGGGGGGGGGGTGGGGGGGGGGGGGGGTGGGGGGGGGGGGGGGTGGGGGGGGGGGGGGGTGGGGGGGGGGGGGGGTGGGGGGGGGGGGGGGTGGGGGGGGGGGGGGGTGGGGGGGGGGGGGGGTGGGGGGGGGGGGGGGTGGGGGGGGGGGGGGGTGGGGGGGGGGGGGGGTGGGGGGGGGGGGGGGTGGGGGGGGGGGGGGGTGGGGGGGGGGGGGGGTGGGGGGGGGGGGGGGTGGGGGGGGGGGGGGGTGGGGGGGGGGGGGGGTGGGGGGGGGGGGGGGTGGGGGGGGGGGGGGGTGGGGGGGGGGGGGGGTGGGGGGGGGGGGGGGTGGGGGGGGGGGGGGGTGGGGGGGGGGGGGGGTGGGGGGGGGGGGGGGTGGGGGGGGGGGGGGGTGGGGGGGGGGGGGGGTGGGGGGGGGGGGGGGTGGGGGGGGGGGGGGGTGGGGGGGGGGGGGGGTGGGGGGGGGGGGGGGTGGGGGGGGGGGGGGGTGGGGGGGGGGGGGGGTGGGGGGGGGGGGGGGTGGGGGGGGGGGGGGGTGGGGGGGGGGGGGGGTGGGGGGGGGGGGGGGTGGGGGGGGGGGGGGGTGGGGGGGGGGGGGGGTGGGGGGGGGGGGGGGTGGGGGGGGGGGGGGGTGGGGGGGGGGGGGGGTGGGGGGGGGGGGGGGTGGGGGGGGGGGGGGGTGGGGGGGGGGGGGGGTGGGGGGGGGGGGGGGTGGGGGGGGGGGGGGGTGGGGGGGGGGGGGGGTGGGGGGGGGGGGGGGTGGGGGGGGGGGGGGGTGGGGGGGGGGGGGGGTGGGGGGGGGGGGGGGTGGGGGGGGGGGGGGGTGGGGGGGGGGGGGGGTGGGGGGGGGGGGGGGTGGGGGGGGGGGGGGGTGGGGGGGGGGGGGGGTGGGGGGGGGGGGGGGTGGGGGGGGGGGGGGGTGGGGGGGGGGGGGGGTGGGGGGGGGGGGGGGTGGGGGGGGGGGGGGGTGGGGGGGGGGGGGGGTGGGGGGGGGGGGGGGTGGGGGGGGGGGGGGGTGGGGGGGGGGGGGGGTGGGGGGGGGGGGGGGTGGGGGGGGGGGGGGGTGGGGGGGGGGGGGGGTGGGGGGGGGGGGGGGTGGGGGGGGGGGGGGGTGGGGGGGGGGGGGGGTGGGGGGGGGGGGGGGTGGGGGGGGGGGGGGGTGGGGGGGGGGGGGGGTGGGGGGGGGGGGGGGTGGGGGGGGGGGGGGGTGGGGGGGGGGGGGGGTGGGGGGGGGGGGGGGTGGGGGGGGGGGGGGGTGGGGGGGGGGGGGGGTGGGGGGGGGGGGGGGTGGGGGGGGGGGGGGGTGGGGGGGGGGGGGGGTGGGGGGGGGGGGGGGTGGGGGGGGGGGGGGGTGGGGGGGGGGGGGGGTGGGGGGGGGGGGGGGTGGGGGGGGGGGGGGGTGGGGGGGGGGGGGGGTGGGGGGGGGGGGGGGTGGGGGGGGGGGGGGGTGGGGGGGGGGGGGGGTGGGGGGGGGGGGGGGTGGGGGGGGGGGGGGGTGGGGGGGGGGGGGGGTGGGGGGGGGGGGGGGTGGGGGGGGGGGGGGGTGGGGGGGGGGGGGGGTGGGGGGGGGGGGGGGTGGGGGGGGGGGGGGGTGGGGGGGGGGGGGGGTGGGGGGGGGGGGGGGTGGGGGGGGGGGGGGGTGGGGGGGGGGGGGGGTGGGGGGGGGGGGGGGTGGGGGGGGGGGGGGGTGGGGGGGGGGGGGGGTGGGGGGGGGGGGGGGTGGGGGGGGGGGGGGGTGGGGGGGGGGGGGGGTGGGGGGGGGGGGGGGTGGGGGGGGGGGGGGGTGGGGGGGGGGGGGGGTGGGGGGGGGGGGGGGTGGGGGGGGGGGGGGGTGGGGGGGGGGGGGGGTGGGGGGGGGGGGGGGTGGGGGGGGGGGGGGGTGGGGGGGGGGGGGGGTGGGGGGGGGGGGGGGTGGGGGGGGGGGGGGGTGGGGGGGGGGGGGGGTGGGGGGGGGGGGGGGTGGGGGGGGGGGGGGGTGGGGGGGGGGGGGGGTGGGGGGGGGGGGGGGTGGGGGGGGGGGGGGGTGGGGGGGGGGGGGGGTGGGGGGGGGGGGGGGTGGGGGGGGGGGGGGGTGGGGGGGGGGGGGGGTGGGGGGGGGGGGGGGTGGGGGGGGGGGGGGGTGGGGGGGGGGGGGGGTGGGGGGGGGGGGGGGTGGGGGGGGGGGGGGGTGGGGGGGGGGGGGGGTGGGGGGGGGGGGGGGTGGGGGGGGGGGGGGGTGGGGGGGGGGGGGGGTGGGGGGGGGGGGGGGTGGGGGGGGGGGGGGGTGGGGGGGGGGGGGGGTGGGGGGGGGGGGGGGTGGGGGGGGGGGGGGGTGGGGGGGGGGGGGGGTGGGGGGGGGGGGGGGTGGGGGGGGGGGGGGGTGGGGGGGGGGGGGGGTGGGGGGGGGGGGGGGTGGGGGGGGGGGGGGGTGGGGGGGGGGGGGGGTGGGGGGGGGGGGGGGTGGGGGGGGGGGGGGGTGGGGGGGGGGGGGGGTGGGGGGGGGGGGGGGTGGGGGGGGGGGGGGGTGGGGGGGGGGGGGGGTGGGGGGGGGGGGGGGTGGGGGGGGGGGGGGGTGGGGGGGGGGGGGGGTGGGGGGGGGGGGGGGTGGGGGGGGGGGGGGGTGGGGGGGGGGGGGGGTGGGGGGGGGGGGGGGTGGGGGGGGGGGGGGGTGGGGGGGGGGGGGGGTGGGGGGGGGGGGGGGTGGGGGGGGGGGGGGGTGGGGGGGGGGGGGGGTGGGGGGGGGGGGGGGTGGGGGGGGGGGGGGGTGGGGGGGGGGGGGGGTGGGGGGGGGGGGGGGTGGGGGGGGGGGGGGGTGGGGGGGGGGGGGGGTGGGGGGGGGGGGGGGTGGGGGGGGGGGGGGGTGGGGGGGGGGGGGGGTGGGGGGGGGGGGGGGTGGGGGGGGGGGGGGGTGGGGGGGGGGGGGGGTGGGGGGGGGGGGGGGTGGGGGGGGGGGGGGGTGGGGGGGGGGGGGGGTGGGGGGGGGGGGGGGTGGGGGGGGGGGGGGGTGGGGGGGGGGGGGGGTGGGGGGGGGGGGGGGTGGGGGGGGGGGGGGGTGGGGGGGGGGGGGGGTGGGGGGGGGGGGGGGTGGGGGGGGGGGGGGGTGGGGGGGGGGGGGGGTGGGGGGGGGGGGGGGTGGGGGGGGGGGGGGGTGGGGGGGGGGGGGGGTGGGGGGGGGGGGGGGTGGGGGGGGGGGGGGGTGGGGGGGGGGGGGGGTGGGGGGGGGGGGGGGTGGGGGGGGGGGGGGGTGGGGGGGGGGGGGGGTGGGGGGGGGGGGGGGTGGGGGGGGGGGGGGGTGGGGGGGGGGGGGGGTGGGGGGGGGGGGGGGTGGGGGGGGGGGGGGGTGGGGGGGGGGGGGGGTGGGGGGGGGGGGGGGTGGGGGGGGGGGGGGGTGGGGGGGGGGGGGGGTGGGGGGGGGGGGGGGTGGGGGGGGGGGGGGGTGGGGGGGGGGGGGGGTGGGGGGGGGGGGGGGTGGGGGGGGGGGGGGGTGGGGGGGGGGGGGGGTGGGGGGGGGGGGGGGTGGGGGGGGGGGGGGGTGGGGGGGGGGGGGGGTGGGGGGGGGGGGGGGTGGGGGGGGGGGGGGGTGGGGGGGGGGGGGGGTGGGGGGGGGGGGGGGTGGGGGGGGGGGGGGGTGGGGGGGGGGGGGGGTGGGGGGGGGGGGGGGTGGGGGGGGGGGGGGGTGGGGGGGGGGGGGGGTGGGGGGGGGGGGGGGTGGGGGGGGGGGGGGGTGGGGGGGGGGGGGGGTGGGGGGGGGGGGGGGTGGGGGGGGGGGGGGGTGGGGGGGGGGGGGGGTGGGGGGGGGGGGGGGTGGGGGGGGGGGGGGGTGGGGGGGGGGGGGGGTGGGGGGGGGGGGGGGTGGGGGGGGGGGGGGGTGGGGGGGGGGGGGGGTGGGGGGGGGGGGGGGTGGGGGGGGGGGGGGGTGGGGGGGGGGGGGGGTGGGGGGGGGGGGGGGTGGGGGGGGGGGGGGGTGGGGGGGGGGGGGGGTGGGGGGGGGGGGGGGTGGGGGGGGGGGGGGGTGGGGGGGGGGGGGGGTGGGGGGGGGGGGGGGTGGGGGGGGGGGGGGGTGGGGGGGGGGGGGGGTGGGGGGGGGGGGGGGTGGGGGGGGGGGGGGGTGGGGGGGGGGGGGGGTGGGGGGGGGGGGGGGTGGGGGGGGGGGGGGGTGGGGGGGGGGGGGGGTGGGGGGGGGGGGGGGTGGGGGGGGGGGGGGGTGGGGGGGGGGGGGGGTGGGGGGGGGGGGGGGTGGGGGGGGGGGGGGGTGGGGGGGGGGGGGGGTGGGGGGGGGGGGGGGTGGGGGGGGGGGGGGGTGGGGGGGGGGGGGGGTGGGGGGGGGGGGGGGTGGGGGGGGGGGGGGGTGGGGGGGGGGGGGGGTGGGGGGGGGGGGGGGTGGGGGGGGGGGGGGGTGGGGGGGGGGGGGGGTGGGGGGGGGGGGGGGTGGGGGGGGGGGGGGGTGGGGGGGGGGGGGGGTGGGGGGGGGGGGGGGTGGGGGGGGGGGGGGGTGGGGGGGGGGGGGGGTGGGGGGGGGGGGGGGTGGGGGGGGGGGGGGGTGGGGGGGGGGGGGGGTGGGGGGGGGGGGGGGTGGGGGGGGGGGGGGGTGGGGGGGGGGGGGGGTGGGGGGGGGGGGGGGTGGGGGGGGGGGGGGGTGGGGGGGGGGGGGGGTGGGGGGGGGGGGGGGTGGGGGGGGGGGGGGGTGGGGGGGGGGGGGGGTGGGGGGGGGGGGGGGTGGGGGGGGGGGGGGGTGGGGGGGGGGGGGGGTGGGGGGGGGGGGGGGTGGGGGGGGGGGGGGGTGGGGGGGGGGGGGGGTGGGGGGGGGGGGGGGTGGGGGGGGGGGGGGGTGGGGGGGGGGGGGGGTGGGGGGGGGGGGGGGTGGGGGGGGGGGGGGGTGGGGGGGGGGGGGGGTGGGGGGGGGGGGGGGTGGGGGGGGGGGGGGGTGGGGGGGGGGGGGGGTGGGGGGGGGGGGGGGTGGGGGGGGGGGGGGGTGGGGGGGGGGGGGGGTGGGGGGGGGGGGGGGTGGGGGGGGGGGGGGGTGGGGGGGGGGGGGGGTGGGGGGGGGGGGGGGTGGGGGGGGGGGGGGGTGGGGGGGGGGGGGGGTGGGGGGGGGGGGGGGTGGGGGGGGGGGGGGGTGGGGGGGGGGGGGGGTGGGGGGGGGGGGGGGTGGGGGGGGGGGGGGGTGGGGGGGGGGGGGGGTGGGGGGGGGGGGGGGTGGGGGGGGGGGGGGGTGGGGGGGGGGGGGGGTGGGGGGGGGGGGGGGTGGGGGGGGGGGGGGGTGGGGGGGGGGGGGGGTGGGGGGGGGGGGGGGTGGGGGGGGGGGGGGGTGGGGGGGGGGGGGGGTGGGGGGGGGGGGGGGTGGGGGGGGGGGGGGGTGGGGGGGGGGGGGGGTGGGGGGGGGGGGGGGTGGGGGGGGGGGGGGGTGGGGGGGGGGGGGGGTGGGGGGGGGGGGGGGTGGGGGGGGGGGGGGGTGGGGGGGGGGGGGGGTGGGGGGGGGGGGGGGTGGGGGGGGGGGGGGGTGGGGGGGGGGGGGGGTGGGGGGGGGGGGGGGTGGGGGGGGGGGGGGGTGGGGGGGGGGGGGGGTGGGGGGGGGGGGGGGTGGGGGGGGGGGGGGGTGGGGGGGGGGGGGGGTGGGGGGGGGGGGGGGTGGGGGGGGGGGGGGGTGGGGGGGGGGGGGGGTGGGGGGGGGGGGGGGTGGGGGGGGGGGGGGGTGGGGGGGGGGGGGGGTGGGGGGGGGGGGGGGTGGGGGGGGGGGGGGGTGGGGGGGGGGGGGGGTGGGGGGGGGGGGGGGTGGGGGGGGGGGGGGGTGGGGGGGGGGGGGGGTGGGGGGGGGGGGGGGTGGGGGGGGGGGGGGGTGGGGGGGGGGGGGGGTGGGGGGGGGGGGGGGTGGGGGGGGGGGGGGGTGGGGGGGGGGGGGGGTGGGGGGGGGGGGGGGTGGGGGGGGGGGGGGGTGGGGGGGGGGGGGGGTGGGGGGGGGGGGGGGTGGGGGGGGGGGGGGGTGGGGGGGGGGGGGGGTGGGGGGGGGGGGGGGTGGGGGGGGGGGGGGGTGGGGGGGGGGGGGGGTGGGGGGGGGGGGGGGTGGGGGGGGGGGGGGGTGGGGGGGGGGGGGGGTGGGGGGGGGGGGGGGTGGGGGGGGGGGGGGGTGGGGGGGGGGGGGGGTGGGGGGGGGGGGGGGTGGGGGGGGGGGGGGGTGGGGGGGGGGGGGGGTGGGGGGGGGGGGGGGTGGGGGGGGGGGGGGGTGGGGGGGGGGGGGGGTGGGGGGGGGGGGGGGTGGGGGGGGGGGGGGGTGGGGGGGGGGGGGGGTGGGGGGGGGGGGGGGTGGGGGGGGGGGGGGGTGGGGGGGGGGGGGGGTGGGGGGGGGGGGGGGTGGGGGGGGGGGGGGGTGGGGGGGGGGGGGGGTGGGGGGGGGGGGGGGTGGGGGGGGGGGGGGGTGGGGGGGGGGGGGGGTGGGGGGGGGGGGGGGTGGGGGGGGGGGGGGGTGGGGGGGGGGGGGGGTGGGGGGGGGGGGGGGTGGGGGGGGGGGGGGGTGGGGGGGGGGGGGGGTGGGGGGGGGGGGGGGTGGGGGGGGGGGGGGGTGGGGGGGGGGGGGGGTGGGGGGGGGGGGGGGTGGGGGGGGGGGGGGGTGGGGGGGGGGGGGGGTGGGGGGGGGGGGGGGTGGGGGGGGGGGGGGGTGGGGGGGGGGGGGGGTGGGGGGGGGGGGGGGTGGGGGGGGGGGGGGGTGGGGGGGGGGGGGGGTGGGGGGGGGGGGGGGTGGGGGGGGGGGGGGGTGGGGGGGGGGGGGGGTGGGGGGGGGGGGGGGTGGGGGGGGGGGGGGGTGGGGGGGGGGGGGGGTGGGGGGGGGGGGGGGTGGGGGGGGGGGGGGGTGGGGGGGGGGGGGGGTGGGGGGGGGGGGGGGTGGGGGGGGGGGGGGGTGGGGGGGGGGGGGGGTGGGGGGGGGGGGGGGTGGGGGGGGGGGGGGGTGGGGGGGGGGGGGGGTGGGGGGGGGGGGGGGTGGGGGGGGGGGGGGGTGGGGGGGGGGGGGGGTGGGGGGGGGGGGGGGTGGGGGGGGGGGGGGGTGGGGGGGGGGGGGGGTGGGGGGGGGGGGGGGTGGGGGGGGGGGGGGGTGGGGGGGGGGGGGGGTGGGGGGGGGGGGGGGTGGGGGGGGGGGGGGGTGGGGGGGGGGGGGGGTGGGGGGGGGGGGGGGTGGGGGGGGGGGGGGGTGGGGGGGGGGGGGGGTGGGGGGGGGGGGGGGTGGGGGGGGGGGGGGGTGGGGGGGGGGGGGGGTGGGGGGGGGGGGGGGTGGGGGGGGGGGGGGGTGGGGGGGGGGGGGGGTGGGGGGGGGGGGGGGTGGGGGGGGGGGGGGGTGGGGGGGGGGGGGGGTGGGGGGGGGGGGGGGTGGGGGGGGGGGGGGGTGGGGGGGGGGGGGGGTGGGGGGGGGGGGGGGTGGGGGGGGGGGGGGGTGGGGGGGGGGGGGGGTGGGGGGGGGGGGGGGTGGGGGGGGGGGGGGGTGGGGGGGGGGGGGGGTGGGGGGGGGGGGGGGTGGGGGGGGGGGGGGGTGGGGGGGGGGGGGGGTGGGGGGGGGGGGGGGTGGGGGGGGGGGGGGGTGGGGGGGGGGGGGGGTGGGGGGGGGGGGGGGTGGGGGGGGGGGGGGGTGGGGGGGGGGGGGGGTGGGGGGGGGGGGGGGTGGGGGGGGGGGGGGGTGGGGGGGGGGGGGGGTGGGGGGGGGGGGGGGTGGGGGGGGGGGGGGGTGGGGGGGGGGGGGGGTGGGGGGGGGGGGGGGTGGGGGGGGGGGGGGGTGGGGGGGGGGGGGGGTGGGGGGGGGGGGGGGTGGGGGGGGGGGGGGGTGGGGGGGGGGGGGGGTGGGGGGGGGGGGGGGTGGGGGGGGGGGGGGGTGGGGGGGGGGGGGGGTGGGGGGGGGGGGGGGTGGGGGGGGGGGGGGGTGGGGGGGGGGGGGGGTGGGGGGGGGGGGGGGTGGGGGGGGGGGGGGGTGGGGGGGGGGGGGGGTGGGGGGGGGGGGGGGTGGGGGGGGGGGGGGGTGGGGGGGGGGGGGGGTGGGGGGGGGGGGGGGTGGGGGGGGGGGGGGGTGGGGGGGGGGGGGGGTGGGGGGGGGGGGGGGTGGGGGGGGGGGGGGGTGGGGGGGGGGGGGGGTGGGGGGGGGGGGGGGTGGGGGGGGGGGGGGGTGGGGGGGGGGGGGGGTGGGGGGGGGGGGGGGTGGGGGGGGGGGGGGGTGGGGGGGGGGGGGGGTGGGGGGGGGGGGGGGTGGGGGGGGGGGGGGGTGGGGGGGGGGGGGGGTGGGGGGGGGGGGGGGTGGGGGGGGGGGGGGGTGGGGGGGGGGGGGGGTGGGGGGGGGGGGGGGTGGGGGGGGGGGGGGGTGGGGGGGGGGGGGGGTGGGGGGGGGGGGGGGTGGGGGGGGGGGGGGGTGGGGGGGGGGGGGGGTGGGGGGGGGGGGGGGTGGGGGGGGGGGGGGGTGGGGGGGGGGGGGGGTGGGGGGGGGGGGGGGTGGGGGGGGGGGGGGGTGGGGGGGGGGGGGGGTGGGGGGGGGGGGGGGTGGGGGGGGGGGGGGGTGGGGGGGGGGGGGGGTGGGGGGGGGGGGGGGTGGGGGGGGGGGGGGGTGGGGGGGGGGGGGGGTGGGGGGGGGGGGGGGTGGGGGGGGGGGGGGGTGGGGGGGGGGGGGGGTGGGGGGGGGGGGGGGTGGGGGGGGGGGGGGGTGGGGGGGGGGGGGGGTGGGGGGGGGGGGGGGTGGGGGGGGGGGGGGGTGGGGGGGGGGGGGGGTGGGGGGGGGGGGGGGTGGGGGGGGGGGGGGGTGGGGGGGGGGGGGGGTGGGGGGGGGGGGGGGTGGGGGGGGGGGGGGGTGGGGGGGGGGGGGGGTGGGGGGGGGGGGGGGTGGGGGGGGGGGGGGGTGGGGGGGGGGGGGGGTGGGGGGGGGGGGGGGTGGGGGGGGGGGGGGGTGGGGGGGGGGGGGGGTGGGGGGGGGGGGGGGTGGGGGGGGGGGGGGGTGGGGGGGGGGGGGGGTGGGGGGGGGGGGGGGTGGGGGGGGGGGGGGGTGGGGGGGGGGGGGGGTGGGGGGGGGGGGGGGTGGGGGGGGGGGGGGGTGGGGGGGGGGGGGGGTGGGGGGGGGGGGGGGTGGGGGGGGGGGGGGGTGGGGGGGGGGGGGGGTGGGGGGGGGGGGGGGTGGGGGGGGGGGGGGGTGGGGGGGGGGGGGGGTGGGGGGGGGGGGGGGTGGGGGGGGGGGGGGGTGGGGGGGGGGGGGGGTGGGGGGGGGGGGGGGTGGGGGGGGGGGGGGGTGGGGGGGGGGGGGGGTGGGGGGGGGGGGGGGTGGGGGGGGGGGGGGGTGGGGGGGGGGGGGGGTGGGGGGGGGGGGGGGTGGGGGGGGGGGGGGGTGGGGGGGGGGGGGGGTGGGGGGGGGGGGGGGTGGGGGGGGGGGGGGGTGGGGGGGGGGGGGGGTGGGGGGGGGGGGGGGTGGGGGGGGGGGGGGGTGGGGGGGGGGGGGGGTGGGGGGGGGGGGGGGTGGGGGGGGGGGGGGGTGGGGGGGGGGGGGGGTGGGGGGGGGGGGGGGTGGGGGGGGGGGGGGGTGGGGGGGGGGGGGGGTGGGGGGGGGGGGGGGTGGGGGGGGGGGGGGGTGGGGGGGGGGGGGGGTGGGGGGGGGGGGGGGTGGGGGGGGGGGGGGGTGGGGGGGGGGGGGGGTGGGGGGGGGGGGGGGTGGGGGGGGGGGGGGGTGGGGGGGGGGGGGGGTGGGGGGGGGGGGGGGTGGGGGGGGGGGGGGGTGGGGGGGGGGGGGGGTGGGGGGGGGGGGGGGTGGGGGGGGGGGGGGGTGGGGGGGGGGGGGGGTGGGGGGGGGGGGGGGTGGGGGGGGGGGGGGGTGGGGGGGGGGGGGGGTGGGGGGGGGGGGGGGTGGGGGGGGGGGGGGGTGGGGGGGGGGGGGGGTGGGGGGGGGGGGGGGTGGGGGGGGGGGGGGGTGGGGGGGGGGGGGGGTGGGGGGGGGGGGGGGTGGGGGGGGGGGGGGGTGGGGGGGGGGGGGGGTGGGGGGGGGGGGGGGTGGGGGGGGGGGGGGGTGGGGGGGGGGGGGGGTGGGGGGGGGGGGGGGTGGGGGGGGGGGGGGGTGGGGGGGGGGGGGGGTGGGGGGGGGGGGGGGTGGGGGGGGGGGGGGGTGGGGGGGGGGGGGGGTGGGGGGGGGGGGGGGTGGGGGGGGGGGGGGGTGGGGGGGGGGGGGGGTGGGGGGGGGGGGGGGTGGGGGGGGGGGGGGGTGGGGGGGGGGGGGGGTGGGGGGGGGGGGGGGTGGGGGGGGGGGGGGGTGGGGGGGGGGGGGGGTGGGGGGGGGGGGGGGTGGGGGGGGGGGGGGGTGGGGGGGGGGGGGGGTGGGGGGGGGGGGGGGTGGGGGGGGGGGGGGGTGGGGGGGGGGGGGGGTGGGGGGGGGGGGGGGTGGGGGGGGGGGGGGGTGGGGGGGGGGGGGGGTGGGGGGGGGGGGGGGTGGGGGGGGGGGGGGGTGGGGGGGGGGGGGGGTGGGGGGGGGGGGGGGTGGGGGGGGGGGGGGGTGGGGGGGGGGGGGGGTGGGGGGGGGGGGGGGTGGGGGGGGGGGGGGGTGGGGGGGGGGGGGGGTGGGGGGGGGGGGGGGTGGGGGGGGGGGGGGGTGGGGGGGGGGGGGGGTGGGGGGGGGGGGGGGTGGGGGGGGGGGGGGGTGGGGGGGGGGGGGGGTGGGGGGGGGGGGGGGTGGGGGGGGGGGGGGGTGGGGGGGGGGGGGGGTGGGGGGGGGGGGGGGTGGGGGGGGGGGGGGGTGGGGGGGGGGGGGGGTGGGGGGGGGGGGGGGTGGGGGGGGGGGGGGGTGGGGGGGGGGGGGGGTGGGGGGGGGGGGGGGTGGGGGGGGGGGGGGGTGGGGGGGGGGGGGGGTGGGGGGGGGGGGGGGTGGGGGGGGGGGGGGGTGGGGGGGGGGGGGGGTGGGGGGGGGGGGGGGTGGGGGGGGGGGGGGGTGGGGGGGGGGGGGGGTGGGGGGGGGGGGGGGTGGGGGGGGGGGGGGGTGGGGGGGGGGGGGGGTGGGGGGGGGGGGGGGTGGGGGGGGGGGGGGGTGGGGGGGGGGGGGGGTGGGGGGGGGGGGGGGTGGGGGGGGGGGGGGGTGGGGGGGGGGGGGGGTGGGGGGGGGGGGGGGTGGGGGGGGGGGGGGGTGGGGGGGGGGGGGGGTGGGGGGGGGGGGGGGTGGGGGGGGGGGGGGGTGGGGGGGGGGGGGGGTGGGGGGGGGGGGGGGTGGGGGGGGGGGGGGGTGGGGGGGGGGGGGGGTGGGGGGGGGGGGGGGTGGGGGGGGGGGGGGGTGGGGGGGGGGGGGGGTGGGGGGGGGGGGGGGTGGGGGGGGGGGGGGGTGGGGGGGGGGGGGGGTGGGGGGGGGGGGGGGTGGGGGGGGGGGGGGGTGGGGGGGGGGGGGGGTGGGGGGGGGGGGGGGTGGGGGGGGGGGGGGGTGGGGGGGGGGGGGGGTGGGGGGGGGGGGGGGTGGGGGGGGGGGGGGGTGGGGGGGGGGGGGGGTGGGGGGGGGGGGGGGTGGGGGGGGGGGGGGGTGGGGGGGGGGGGGGGTGGGGGGGGGGGGGGGTGGGGGGGGGGGGGGGTGGGGGGGGGGGGGGGTGGGGGGGGGGGGGGGTGGGGGGGGGGGGGGGTGGGGGGGGGGGGGGGTGGGGGGGGGGGGGGGTGGGGGGGGGGGGGGGTGGGGGGGGGGGGGGGTGGGGGGGGGGGGGGGTGGGGGGGGGGGGGGGTGGGGGGGGGGGGGGGTGGGGGGGGGGGGGGGTGGGGGGGGGGGGGGGTGGGGGGGGGGGGGGGTGGGGGGGGGGGGGGGTGGGGGGGGGGGGGGGTGGGGGGGGGGGGGGGTGGGGGGGGGGGGGGGTGGGGGGGGGGGGGGGTGGGGGGGGGGGGGGGTGGGGGGGGGGGGGGGTGGGGGGGGGGGGGGGTGGGGGGGGGGGGGGGTGGGGGGGGGGGGGGGTGGGGGGGGGGGGGGGTGGGGGGGGGGGGGGGTGGGGGGGGGGGGGGGTGGGGGGGGGGGGGGGTGGGGGGGGGGGGGGGTGGGGGGGGGGGGGGGTGGGGGGGGGGGGGGGTGGGGGGGGGGGGGGGTGGGGGGGGGGGGGGGTGGGGGGGGGGGGGGGTGGGGGGGGGGGGGGGTGGGGGGGGGGGGGGGTGGGGGGGGGGGGGGGTGGGGGGGGGGGGGGGTGGGGGGGGGGGGGGGTGGGGGGGGGGGGGGGTGGGGGGGGGGGGGGGTGGGGGGGGGGGGGGGTGGGGGGGGGGGGGGGTGGGGGGGGGGGGGGGTGGGGGGGGGGGGGGGTGGGGGGGGGGGGGGGTGGGGGGGGGGGGGGGTGGGGGGGGGGGGGGGTGGGGGGGGGGGGGGGTGGGGGGGGGGGGGGGTGGGGGGGGGGGGGGGTGGGGGGGGGGGGGGGTGGGGGGGGGGGGGGGTGGGGGGGGGGGGGGGTGGGGGGGGGGGGGGGTGGGGGGGGGGGGGGGTGGGGGGGGGGGGGGGTGGGGGGGGGGGGGGGTGGGGGGGGGGGGGGGTGGGGGGGGGGGGGGGTGGGGGGGGGGGGGGGTGGGGGGGGGGGGGGGTGGGGGGGGGGGGGGGTGGGGGGGGGGGGGGGTGGGGGGGGGGGGGGGTGGGGGGGGGGGGGGGTGGGGGGGGGGGGGGGTGGGGGGGGGGGGGGGTGGGGGGGGGGGGGGGTGGGGGGGGGGGGGGGTGGGGGGGGGGGGGGGTGGGGGGGGGGGGGGGTGGGGGGGGGGGGGGGTGGGGGGGGGGGGGGGTGGGGGGGGGGGGGGGTGGGGGGGGGGGGGGGTGGGGGGGGGGGGGGGTGGGGGGGGGGGGGGGTGGGGGGGGGGGGGGGTGGGGGGGGGGGGGGGTGGGGGGGGGGGGGGGTGGGGGGGGGGGGGGGTGGGGGGGGGGGGGGGTGGGGGGGGGGGGGGGTGGGGGGGGGGGGGGGTGGGGGGGGGGGGGGGTGGGGGGGGGGGGGGGTGGGGGGGGGGGGGGGTGGGGGGGGGGGGGGGTGGGGGGGGGGGGGGGTGGGGGGGGGGGGGGGTGGGGGGGGGGGGGGGTGGGGGGGGGGGGGGGTGGGGGGGGGGGGGGGTGGGGGGGGGGGGGGGTGGGGGGGGGGGGGGGTGGGGGGGGGGGGGGGTGGGGGGGGGGGGGGGTGGGGGGGGGGGGGGGTGGGGGGGGGGGGGGGTGGGGGGGGGGGGGGGTGGGGGGGGGGGGGGGTGGGGGGGGGGGGGGGTGGGGGGGGGGGGGGGTGGGGGGGGGGGGGGGTGGGGGGGGGGGGGGGTGGGGGGGGGGGGGGGTGGGGGGGGGGGGGGGTGGGGGGGGGGGGGGGTGGGGGGGGGGGGGGGTGGGGGGGGGGGGGGGTGGGGGGGGGGGGGGGTGGGGGGGGGGGGGGGTGGGGGGGGGGGGGGGTGGGGGGGGGGGGGGGTGGGGGGGGGGGGGGGTGGGGGGGGGGGGGGGTGGGGGGGGGGGGGGGTGGGGGGGGGGGGGGGTGGGGGGGGGGGGGGGTGGGGGGGGGGGGGGGTGGGGGGGGGGGGGGGTGGGGGGGGGGGGGGGTGGGGGGGGGGGGGGGTGGGGGGGGGGGGGGGTGGGGGGGGGGGGGGGTGGGGGGGGGGGGGGGTGGGGGGGGGGGGGGGTGGGGGGGGGGGGGGGTGGGGGGGGGGGGGGGTGGGGGGGGGGGGGGGTGGGGGGGGGGGGGGGTGGGGGGGGGGGGGGGTGGGGGGGGGGGGGGGTGGGGGGGGGGGGGGGTGGGGGGGGGGGGGGGTGGGGGGGGGGGGGGGTGGGGGGGGGGGGGGGTGGGGGGGGGGGGGGGTGGGGGGGGGGGGGGGTGGGGGGGGGGGGGGGTGGGGGGGGGGGGGGGTGGGGGGGGGGGGGGGTGGGGGGGGGGGGGGGTGGGGGGGGGGGGGGGTGGGGGGGGGGGGGGGTGGGGGGGGGGGGGGGTGGGGGGGGGGGGGGGTGGGGGGGGGGGGGGGTGGGGGGGGGGGGGGGTGGGGGGGGGGGGGGGTGGGGGGGGGGGGGGGTGGGGGGGGGGGGGGGTGGGGGGGGGGGGGGGTGGGGGGGGGGGGGGGTGGGGGGGGGGGGGGGTGGGGGGGGGGGGGGGTGGGGGGGGGGGGGGGTGGGGGGGGGGGGGGGTGGGGGGGGGGGGGGGTGGGGGGGGGGGGGGGTGGGGGGGGGGGGGGGTGGGGGGGGGGGGGGGTGGGGGGGGGGGGGGGTGGGGGGGGGGGGGGGTGGGGGGGGGGGGGGGTGGGGGGGGGGGGGGGTGGGGGGGGGGGGGGGTGGGGGGGGGGGGGGGTGGGGGGGGGGGGGGGTGGGGGGGGGGGGGGGTGGGGGGGGGGGGGGGTGGGGGGGGGGGGGGGTGGGGGGGGGGGGGGGTGGGGGGGGGGGGGGGTGGGGGGGGGGGGGGGTGGGGGGGGGGGGGGGTGGGGGGGGGGGGGGGTGGGGGGGGGGGGGGGTGGGGGGGGGGGGGGGTGGGGGGGGGGGGGGGTGGGGGGGGGGGGGGGTGGGGGGGGGGGGGGGTGGGGGGGGGGGGGGGTGGGGGGGGGGGGGGGTGGGGGGGGGGGGGGGTGGGGGGGGGGGGGGGTGGGGGGGGGGGGGGGTGGGGGGGGGGGGGGGTGGGGGGGGGGGGGGGTGGGGGGGGGGGGGGGTGGGGGGGGGGGGGGGTGGGGGGGGGGGGGGGTGGGGGGGGGGGGGGGTGGGGGGGGGGGGGGGTGGGGGGGGGGGGGGGTGGGGGGGGGGGGGGGTGGGGGGGGGGGGGGGTGGGGGGGGGGGGGGGTGGGGGGGGGGGGGGGTGGGGGGGGGGGGGGGTGGGGGGGGGGGGGGGTGGGGGGGGGGGGGGGTGGGGGGGGGGGGGGGTGGGGGGGGGGGGGGGTGGGGGGGGGGGGGGGTGGGGGGGGGGGGGGGTGGGGGGGGGGGGGGGTGGGGGGGGGGGGGGGTGGGGGGGGGGGGGGGTGGGGGGGGGGGGGGGTGGGGGGGGGGGGGGGTGGGGGGGGGGGGGGGTGGGGGGGGGGGGGGGTGGGGGGGGGGGGGGGTGGGGGGGGGGGGGGGTGGGGGGGGGGGGGGGTGGGGGGGGGGGGGGGTGGGGGGGGGGGGGGGTGGGGGGGGGGGGGGGTGGGGGGGGGGGGGGGTGGGGGGGGGGGGGGGTGGGGGGGGGGGGGGGTGGGGGGGGGGGGGGGTGGGGGGGGGGGGGGGTGGGGGGGGGGGGGGGTGGGGGGGGGGGGGGGTGGGGGGGGGGGGGGGTGGGGGGGGGGGGGGGTGGGGGGGGGGGGGGGTGGGGGGGGGGGGGGGTGGGGGGGGGGGGGGGTGGGGGGGGGGGGGGGTGGGGGGGGGGGGGGGTGGGGGGGGGGGGGGGTGGGGGGGGGGGGGGGTGGGGGGGGGGGGGGGTGGGGGGGGGGGGGGGTGGGGGGGGGGGGGGGTGGGGGGGGGGGGGGGTGGGGGGGGGGGGGGGTGGGGGGGGGGGGGGGTGGGGGGGGGGGGGGGTGGGGGGGGGGGGGGGTGGGGGGGGGGGGGGGTGGGGGGGGGGGGGGGTGGGGGGGGGGGGGGGTGGGGGGGGGGGGGGGTGGGGGGGGGGGGGGGTGGGGGGGGGGGGGGGTGGGGGGGGGGGGGGGTGGGGGGGGGGGGGGGTGGGGGGGGGGGGGGGTGGGGGGGGGGGGGGGTGGGGGGGGGGGGGGGTGGGGGGGGGGGGGGGTGGGGGGGGGGGGGGGTGGGGGGGGGGGGGGGTGGGGGGGGGGGGGGGTGGGGGGGGGGGGGGGTGGGGGGGGGGGGGGGTGGGGGGGGGGGGGGGTGGGGGGGGGGGGGGGTGGGGGGGGGGGGGGGTGGGGGGGGGGGGGGGTGGGGGGGGGGGGGGGTGGGGGGGGGGGGGGGTGGGGGGGGGGGGGGGTGGGGGGGGGGGGGGGTGGGGGGGGGGGGGGGTGGGGGGGGGGGGGGGTGGGGGGGGGGGGGGGTGGGGGGGGGGGGGGGTGGGGGGGGGGGGGGGTGGGGGGGGGGGGGGGTGGGGGGGGGGGGGGGTGGGGGGGGGGGGGGGTGGGGGGGGGGGGGGGTGGGGGGGGGGGGGGGTGGGGGGGGGGGGGGGTGGGGGGGGGGGGGGGTGGGGGGGGGGGGGGGTGGGGGGGGGGGGGGGTGGGGGGGGGGGGGGGTGGGGGGGGGGGGGGGTGGGGGGGGGGGGGGGTGGGGGGGGGGGGGGGTGGGGGGGGGGGGGGGTGGGGGGGGGGGGGGGTGGGGGGGGGGGGGGGTGGGGGGGGGGGGGGGTGGGGGGGGGGGGGGGTGGGGGGGGGGGGGGGTGGGGGGGGGGGGGGGTGGGGGGGGGGGGGGGTGGGGGGGGGGGGGGGTGGGGGGGGGGGGGGGTGGGGGGGGGGGGGGGTGGGGGGGGGGGGGGGTGGGGGGGGGGGGGGGTGGGGGGGGGGGGGGGTGGGGGGGGGGGGGGGTGGGGGGGGGGGGGGGTGGGGGGGGGGGGGGGTGGGGGGGGGGGGGGGTGGGGGGGGGGGGGGGTGGGGGGGGGGGGGGGTGGGGGGGGGGGGGGGTGGGGGGGGGGGGGGGTGGGGGGGGGGGGGGGTGGGGGGGGGGGGGGGTGGGGGGGGGGGGGGGTGGGGGGGGGGGGGGGTGGGGGGGGGGGGGGGTGGGGGGGGGGGGGGGTGGGGGGGGGGGGGGGTGGGGGGGGGGGGGGGTGGGGGGGGGGGGGGGTGGGGGGGGGGGGGGGTGGGGGGGGGGGGGGGTGGGGGGGGGGGGGGGTGGGGGGGGGGGGGGGTGGGGGGGGGGGGGGGTGGGGGGGGGGGGGGGTGGGGGGGGGGGGGGGTGGGGGGGGGGGGGGGTGGGGGGGGGGGGGGGTGGGGGGGGGGGGGGGTGGGGGGGGGGGGGGGTGGGGGGGGGGGGGGGTGGGGGGGGGGGGGGGTGGGGGGGGGGGGGGGTGGGGGGGGGGGGGGGTGGGGGGGGGGGGGGGTGGGGGGGGGGGGGGGTGGGGGGGGGGGGGGGTGGGGGGGGGGGGGGGTGGGGGGGGGGGGGGGTGGGGGGGGGGGGGGGTGGGGGGGGGGGGGGGTGGGGGGGGGGGGGGGTGGGGGGGGGGGGGGGTGGGGGGGGGGGGGGGTGGGGGGGGGGGGGGGTGGGGGGGGGGGGGGGTGGGGGGGGGGGGGGGTGGGGGGGGGGGGGGGTGGGGGGGGGGGGGGGTGGGGGGGGGGGGGGGTGGGGGGGGGGGGGGGTGGGGGGGGGGGGGGGTGGGGGGGGGGGGGGGTGGGGGGGGGGGGGGGTGGGGGGGGGGGGGGGTGGGGGGGGGGGGGGGTGGGGGGGGGGGGGGGTGGGGGGGGGGGGGGGTGGGGGGGGGGGGGGGTGGGGGGGGGGGGGGGTGGGGGGGGGGGGGGGTGGGGGGGGGGGGGGGTGGGGGGGGGGGGGGGTGGGGGGGGGGGGGGGTGGGGGGGGGGGGGGGTGGGGGGGGGGGGGGGTGGGGGGGGGGGGGGGTGGGGGGGGGGGGGGGTGGGGGGGGGGGGGGGTGGGGGGGGGGGGGGGTGGGGGGGGGGGGGGGTGGGGGGGGGGGGGGGTGGGGGGGGGGGGGGGTGGGGGGGGGGGGGGGTGGGGGGGGGGGGGGGTGGGGGGGGGGGGGGGTGGGGGGGGGGGGGGGTGGGGGGGGGGGGGGGTGGGGGGGGGGGGGGGTGGGGGGGGGGGGGGGTGGGGGGGGGGGGGGGTGGGGGGGGGGGGGGGTGGGGGGGGGGGGGGGTGGGGGGGGGGGGGGGTGGGGGGGGGGGGGGGTGGGGGGGGGGGGGGGTGGGGGGGGGGGGGGGTGGGGGGGGGGGGGGGTGGGGGGGGGGGGGGGTGGGGGGGGGGGGGGGTGGGGGGGGGGGGGGGTGGGGGGGGGGGGGGGTGGGGGGGGGGGGGGGTGGGGGGGGGGGGGGGTGGGGGGGGGGGGGGGTGGGGGGGGGGGGGGGTGGGGGGGGGGGGGGGTGGGGGGGGGGGGGGGTGGGGGGGGGGGGGGGTGGGGGGGGGGGGGGGTGGGGGGGGGGGGGGGTGGGGGGGGGGGGGGGTGGGGGGGGGGGGGGGTGGGGGGGGGGGGGGGTGGGGGGGGGGGGGGGTGGGGGGGGGGGGGGGTGGGGGGGGGGGGGGGTGGGGGGGGGGGGGGGTGGGGGGGGGGGGGGGTGGGGGGGGGGGGGGGTGGGGGGGGGGGGGGGTGGGGGGGGGGGGGGGTGGGGGGGGGGGGGGGTGGGGGGGGGGGGGGGTGGGGGGGGGGGGGGGTGGGGGGGGGGGGGGGTGGGGGGGGGGGGGGGTGGGGGGGGGGGGGGGTGGGGGGGGGGGGGGGTGGGGGGGGGGGGGGGTGGGGGGGGGGGGGGGTGGGGGGGGGGGGGGGTGGGGGGGGGGGGGGGTGGGGGGGGGGGGGGGTGGGGGGGGGGGGGGGTGGGGGGGGGGGGGGGTGGGGGGGGGGGGGGGTGGGGGGGGGGGGGGGTGGGGGGGGGGGGGGGTGGGGGGGGGGGGGGGTGGGGGGGGGGGGGGGTGGGGGGGGGGGGGGGTGGGGGGGGGGGGGGGTGGGGGGGGGGGGGGGTGGGGGGGGGGGGGGGTGGGGGGGGGGGGGGGTGGGGGGGGGGGGGGGTGGGGGGGGGGGGGGGTGGGGGGGGGGGGGGGTGGGGGGGGGGGGGGGTGGGGGGGGGGGGGGGTGGGGGGGGGGGGGGGTGGGGGGGGGGGGGGGTGGGGGGGGGGGGGGGTGGGGGGGGGGGGGGGTGGGGGGGGGGGGGGGTGGGGGGGGGGGGGGGTGGGGGGGGGGGGGGGTGGGGGGGGGGGGGGGTGGGGGGGGGGGGGGGTGGGGGGGGGGGGGGGTGGGGGGGGGGGGGGGTGGGGGGGGGGGGGGGTGGGGGGGGGGGGGGGTGGGGGGGGGGGGGGGTGGGGGGGGGGGGGGGTGGGGGGGGGGGGGGGTGGGGGGGGGGGGGGGTGGGGGGGGGGGGGGGTGGGGGGGGGGGGGGGTGGGGGGGGGGGGGGGTGGGGGGGGGGGGGGGTGGGGGGGGGGGGGGGTGGGGGGGGGGGGGGGTGGGGGGGGGGGGGGGTGGGGGGGGGGGGGGGTGGGGGGGGGGGGGGGTGGGGGGGGGGGGGGGTGGGGGGGGGGGGGGGTGGGGGGGGGGGGGGGTGGGGGGGGGGGGGGGTGGGGGGGGGGGGGGGTGGGGGGGGGGGGGGGTGGGGGGGGGGGGGGGTGGGGGGGGGGGGGGGTGGGGGGGGGGGGGGGTGGGGGGGGGGGGGGGTGGGGGGGGGGGGGGGTGGGGGGGGGGGGGGGTGGGGGGGGGGGGGGGTGGGGGGGGGGGGGGGTGGGGGGGGGGGGGGGTGGGGGGGGGGGGGGGTGGGGGGGGGGGGGGGTGGGGGGGGGGGGGGGTGGGGGGGGGGGGGGGTGGGGGGGGGGGGGGGTGGGGGGGGGGGGGGGTGGGGGGGGGGGGGGGTGGGGGGGGGGGGGGGTGGGGGGGGGGGGGGGTGGGGGGGGGGGGGGGTGGGGGGGGGGGGGGGTGGGGGGGGGGGGGGGTGGGGGGGGGGGGGGGTGGGGGGGGGGGGGGGTGGGGGGGGGGGGGGGTGGGGGGGGGGGGGGGTGGGGGGGGGGGGGGGTGGGGGGGGGGGGGGGTGGGGGGGGGGGGGGGTGGGGGGGGGGGGGGGTGGGGGGGGGGGGGGGTGGGGGGGGGGGGGGGTGGGGGGGGGGGGGGGTGGGGGGGGGGGGGGGTGGGGGGGGGGGGGGGTGGGGGGGGGGGGGGGTGGGGGGGGGGGGGGGTGGGGGGGGGGGGGGGTGGGGGGGGGGGGGGGTGGGGGGGGGGGGGGGTGGGGGGGGGGGGGGGTGGGGGGGGGGGGGGGTGGGGGGGGGGGGGGGTGGGGGGGGGGGGGGGTGGGGGGGGGGGGGGGTGGGGGGGGGGGGGGGTGGGGGGGGGGGGGGGTGGGGGGGGGGGGGGGTGGGGGGGGGGGGGGGTGGGGGGGGGGGGGGGTGGGGGGGGGGGGGGGTGGGGGGGGGGGGGGGTGGGGGGGGGGGGGGGTGGGGGGGGGGGGGGGTGGGGGGGGGGGGGGGTGGGGGGGGGGGGGGGTGGGGGGGGGGGGGGGTGGGGGGGGGGGGGGGTGGGGGGGGGGGGGGGTGGGGGGGGGGGGGGGTGGGGGGGGGGGGGGGTGGGGGGGGGGGGGGGTGGGGGGGGGGGGGGGTGGGGGGGGGGGGGGGTGGGGGGGGGGGGGGGTGGGGGGGGGGGGGGGTGGGGGGGGGGGGGGGTGGGGGGGGGGGGGGGTGGGGGGGGGGGGGGGTGGGGGGGGGGGGGGGTGGGGGGGGGGGGGGGTGGGGGGGGGGGGGGGTGGGGGGGGGGGGGGGTGGGGGGGGGGGGGGGTGGGGGGGGGGGGGGGTGGGGGGGGGGGGGGGTGGGGGGGGGGGGGGGTGGGGGGGGGGGGGGGTGGGGGGGGGGGGGGGTGGGGGGGGGGGGGGGTGGGGGGGGGGGGGGGTGGGGGGGGGGGGGGGTGGGGGGGGGGGGGGGTGGGGGGGGGGGGGGGTGGGGGGGGGGGGGGGTGGGGGGGGGGGGGGGTGGGGGGGGGGGGGGGTGGGGGGGGGGGGGGGTGGGGGGGGGGGGGGGTGGGGGGGGGGGGGGGTGGGGGGGGGGGGGGGTGGGGGGGGGGGGGGGTGGGGGGGGGGGGGGGTGGGGGGGGGGGGGGGTGGGGGGGGGGGGGGGTGGGGGGGGGGGGGGGTGGGGGGGGGGGGGGGTGGGGGGGGGGGGGGGTGGGGGGGGGGGGGGGTGGGGGGGGGGGGGGGTGGGGGGGGGGGGGGGTGGGGGGGGGGGGGGGTGGGGGGGGGGGGGGGTGGGGGGGGGGGGGGGTGGGGGGGGGGGGGGGTGGGGGGGGGGGGGGGTGGGGGGGGGGGGGGGTGGGGGGGGGGGGGGGTGGGGGGGGGGGGGGGTGGGGGGGGGGGGGGGTGGGGGGGGGGGGGGGTGGGGGGGGGGGGGGGTGGGGGGGGGGGGGGGTGGGGGGGGGGGGGGGTGGGGGGGGGGGGGGGTGGGGGGGGGGGGGGGTGGGGGGGGGGGGGGGTGGGGGGGGGGGGGGGTGGGGGGGGGGGGGGGTGGGGGGGGGGGGGGGTGGGGGGGGGGGGGGGTGGGGGGGGGGGGGGGTGGGGGGGGGGGGGGGTGGGGGGGGGGGGGGGTGGGGGGGGGGGGGGGTGGGGGGGGGGGGGGGTGGGGGGGGGGGGGGGTGGGGGGGGGGGGGGGTGGGGGGGGGGGGGGGTGGGGGGGGGGGGGGGTGGGGGGGGGGGGGGGTGGGGGGGGGGGGGGGTGGGGGGGGGGGGGGGTGGGGGGGGGGGGGGGTGGGGGGGGGGGGGGGTGGGGGGGGGGGGGGGTGGGGGGGGGGGGGGGTGGGGGGGGGGGGGGGTGGGGGGGGGGGGGGGTGGGGGGGGGGGGGGGTGGGGGGGGGGGGGGGTGGGGGGGGGGGGGGGTGGGGGGGGGGGGGGGTGGGGGGGGGGGGGGGTGGGGGGGGGGGGGGGTGGGGGGGGGGGGGGGTGGGGGGGGGGGGGGGTGGGGGGGGGGGGGGGTGGGGGGGGGGGGGGGTGGGGGGGGGGGGGGGTGGGGGGGGGGGGGGGTGGGGGGGGGGGGGGGTGGGGGGGGGGGGGGGTGGGGGGGGGGGGGGGTGGGGGGGGGGGGGGGTGGGGGGGGGGGGGGGTGGGGGGGGGGGGGGGTGGGGGGGGGGGGGGGTGGGGGGGGGGGGGGGTGGGGGGGGGGGGGGGTGGGGGGGGGGGGGGGTGGGGGGGGGGGGGGGTGGGGGGGGGGGGGGGTGGGGGGGGGGGGGGGTGGGGGGGGGGGGGGGTGGGGGGGGGGGGGGGTGGGGGGGGGGGGGGGTGGGGGGGGGGGGGGGTGGGGGGGGGGGGGGGTGGGGGGGGGGGGGGGTGGGGGGGGGGGGGGGTGGGGGGGGGGGGGGGTGGGGGGGGGGGGGGGTGGGGGGGGGGGGGGGTGGGGGGGGGGGGGGGTGGGGGGGGGGGGGGGTGGGGGGGGGGGGGGGTGGGGGGGGGGGGGGGTGGGGGGGGGGGGGGGTGGGGGGGGGGGGGGGTGGGGGGGGGGGGGGGTGGGGGGGGGGGGGGGTGGGGGGGGGGGGGGGTGGGGGGGGGGGGGGGTGGGGGGGGGGGGGGGTGGGGGGGGGGGGGGGTGGGGGGGGGGGGGGGTGGGGGGGGGGGGGGGTGGGGGGGGGGGGGGGTGGGGGGGGGGGGGGGTGGGGGGGGGGGGGGGTGGGGGGGGGGGGGGGTGGGGGGGGGGGGGGGTGGGGGGGGGGGGGGGTGGGGGGGGGGGGGGGTGGGGGGGGGGGGGGGTGGGGGGGGGGGGGGGTGGGGGGGGGGGGGGGTGGGGGGGGGGGGGGGTGGGGGGGGGGGGGGGTGGGGGGGGGGGGGGGTGGGGGGGGGGGGGGGTGGGGGGGGGGGGGGGTGGGGGGGGGGGGGGGTGGGGGGGGGGGGGGGTGGGGGGGGGGGGGGGTGGGGGGGGGGGGGGGTGGGGGGGGGGGGGGGTGGGGGGGGGGGGGGGTGGGGGGGGGGGGGGGTGGGGGGGGGGGGGGGTGGGGGGGGGGGGGGGTGGGGGGGGGGGGGGGTGGGGGGGGGGGGGGGTGGGGGGGGGGGGGGGTGGGGGGGGGGGGGGGTGGGGGGGGGGGGGGGTGGGGGGGGGGGGGGGTGGGGGGGGGGGGGGGTGGGGGGGGGGGGGGGTGGGGGGGGGGGGGGGTGGGGGGGGGGGGGGGTGGGGGGGGGGGGGGGTGGGGGGGGGGGGGGGTGGGGGGGGGGGGGGGTGGGGGGGGGGGGGGGTGGGGGGGGGGGGGGGTGGGGGGGGGGGGGGGTGGGGGGGGGGGGGGGTGGGGGGGGGGGGGGGTGGGGGGGGGGGGGGGTGGGGGGGGGGGGGGGTGGGGGGGGGGGGGGGTGGGGGGGGGGGGGGGTGGGGGGGGGGGGGGGTGGGGGGGGGGGGGGGTGGGGGGGGGGGGGGGTGGGGGGGGGGGGGGGTGGGGGGGGGGGGGGGTGGGGGGGGGGGGGGGTGGGGGGGGGGGGGGGTGGGGGGGGGGGGGGGTGGGGGGGGGGGGGGGTGGGGGGGGGGGGGGGTGGGGGGGGGGGGGGGTGGGGGGGGGGGGGGGTGGGGGGGGGGGGGGGTGGGGGGGGGGGGGGGTGGGGGGGGGGGGGGGTGGGGGGGGGGGGGGGTGGGGGGGGGGGGGGGTGGGGGGGGGGGGGGGTGGGGGGGGGGGGGGGTGGGGGGGGGGGGGGGTGGGGGGGGGGGGGGGTGGGGGGGGGGGGGGGTGGGGGGGGGGGGGGGTGGGGGGGGGGGGGGGTGGGGGGGGGGGGGGGTGGGGGGGGGGGGGGGTGGGGGGGGGGGGGGGTGGGGGGGGGGGGGGGTGGGGGGGGGGGGGGGTGGGGGGGGGGGGGGGTGGGGGGGGGGGGGGGTGGGGGGGGGGGGGGGTGGGGGGGGGGGGGGGTGGGGGGGGGGGGGGGTGGGGGGGGGGGGGGGTGGGGGGGGGGGGGGGTGGGGGGGGGGGGGGGTGGGGGGGGGGGGGGGTGGGGGGGGGGGGGGGTGGGGGGGGGGGGGGGTGGGGGGGGGGGGGGGTGGGGGGGGGGGGGGGTGGGGGGGGGGGGGGGTGGGGGGGGGGGGGGGTGGGGGGGGGGGGGGGTGGGGGGGGGGGGGGGTGGGGGGGGGGGGGGGTGGGGGGGGGGGGGGGTGGGGGGGGGGGGGGGTGGGGGGGGGGGGGGGTGGGGGGGGGGGGGGGTGGGGGGGGGGGGGGGTGGGGGGGGGGGGGGGTGGGGGGGGGGGGGGGTGGGGGGGGGGGGGGGTGGGGGGGGGGGGGGGTGGGGGGGGGGGGGGGTGGGGGGGGGGGGGGGTGGGGGGGGGGGGGGGTGGGGGGGGGGGGGGGTGGGGGGGGGGGGGGGTGGGGGGGGGGGGGGGTGGGGGGGGGGGGGGGTGGGGGGGGGGGGGGGTGGGGGGGGGGGGGGGTGGGGGGGGGGGGGGGTGGGGGGGGGGGGGGGTGGGGGGGGGGGGGGGTGGGGGGGGGGGGGGGTGGGGGGGGGGGGGGGTGGGGGGGGGGGGGGGTGGGGGGGGGGGGGGGTGGGGGGGGGGGGGGGTGGGGGGGGGGGGGGGTGGGGGGGGGGGGGGGTGGGGGGGGGGGGGGGTGGGGGGGGGGGGGGGTGGGGGGGGGGGGGGGTGGGGGGGGGGGGGGGTGGGGGGGGGGGGGGGTGGGGGGGGGGGGGGGTGGGGGGGGGGGGGGGTGGGGGGGGGGGGGGGTGGGGGGGGGGGGGGGTGGGGGGGGGGGGGGGTGGGGGGGGGGGGGGGTGGGGGGGGGGGGGGGTGGGGGGGGGGGGGGGTGGGGGGGGGGGGGGGTGGGGGGGGGGGGGGGTGGGGGGGGGGGGGGGTGGGGGGGGGGGGGGGTGGGGGGGGGGGGGGGTGGGGGGGGGGGGGGGTGGGGGGGGGGGGGGGTGGGGGGGGGGGGGGGTGGGGGGGGGGGGGGGTGGGGGGGGGGGGGGGTGGGGGGGGGGGGGGGTGGGGGGGGGGGGGGGTGGGGGGGGGGGGGGGTGGGGGGGGGGGGGGGTGGGGGGGGGGGGGGGTGGGGGGGGGGGGGGGTGGGGGGGGGGGGGGGTGGGGGGGGGGGGGGGTGGGGGGGGGGGGGGGTGGGGGGGGGGGGGGGTGGGGGGGGGGGGGGGTGGGGGGGGGGGGGGGTGGGGGGGGGGGGGGGTGGGGGGGGGGGGGGGTGGGGGGGGGGGGGGGTGGGGGGGGGGGGGGGTGGGGGGGGGGGGGGGTGGGGGGGGGGGGGGGTGGGGGGGGGGGGGGGTGGGGGGGGGGGGGGGTGGGGGGGGGGGGGGGTGGGGGGGGGGGGGGGTGGGGGGGGGGGGGGGTGGGGGGGGGGGGGGGTGGGGGGGGGGGGGGGTGGGGGGGGGGGGGGGTGGGGGGGGGGGGGGGTGGGGGGGGGGGGGGGTGGGGGGGGGGGGGGGTGGGGGGGGGGGGGGGTGGGGGGGGGGGGGGGTGGGGGGGGGGGGGGGTGGGGGGGGGGGGGGGTGGGGGGGGGGGGGGGTGGGGGGGGGGGGGGGTGGGGGGGGGGGGGGGTGGGGGGGGGGGGGGGTGGGGGGGGGGGGGGGTGGGGGGGGGGGGGGGTGGGGGGGGGGGGGGGTGGGGGGGGGGGGGGGTGGGGGGGGGGGGGGGTGGGGGGGGGGGGGGGTGGGGGGGGGGGGGGGTGGGGGGGGGGGGGGGTGGGGGGGGGGGGGGGTGGGGGGGGGGGGGGGTGGGGGGGGGGGGGGGTGGGGGGGGGGGGGGGTGGGGGGGGGGGGGGGTGGGGGGGGGGGGGGGTGGGGGGGGGGGGGGGTGGGGGGGGGGGGGGGTGGGGGGGGGGGGGGGTGGGGGGGGGGGGGGGTGGGGGGGGGGGGGGGTGGGGGGGGGGGGGGGTGGGGGGGGGGGGGGGTGGGGGGGGGGGGGGGTGGGGGGGGGGGGGGGTGGGGGGGGGGGGGGGTGGGGGGGGGGGGGGGTGGGGGGGGGGGGGGGTGGGGGGGGGGGGGGGTGGGGGGGGGGGGGGGTGGGGGGGGGGGGGGGTGGGGGGGGGGGGGGGTGGGGGGGGGGGGGGGTGGGGGGGGGGGGGGGTGGGGGGGGGGGGGGGTGGGGGGGGGGGGGGGTGGGGGGGGGGGGGGGTGGGGGGGGGGGGGGGTGGGGGGGGGGGGGGGTGGGGGGGGGGGGGGGTGGGGGGGGGGGGGGGTGGGGGGGGGGGGGGGTGGGGGGGGGGGGGGGTGGGGGGGGGGGGGGGTGGGGGGGGGGGGGGGTGGGGGGGGGGGGGGGTGGGGGGGGGGGGGGGTGGGGGGGGGGGGGGGTGGGGGGGGGGGGGGGTGGGGGGGGGGGGGGGTGGGGGGGGGGGGGGGTGGGGGGGGGGGGGGGTGGGGGGGGGGGGGGGTGGGGGGGGGGGGGGGTGGGGGGGGGGGGGGGTGGGGGGGGGGGGGGGTGGGGGGGGGGGGGGGTGGGGGGGGGGGGGGGTGGGGGGGGGGGGGGGTGGGGGGGGGGGGGGGTGGGGGGGGGGGGGGGTGGGGGGGGGGGGGGGTGGGGGGGGGGGGGGGTGGGGGGGGGGGGGGGTGGGGGGGGGGGGGGGTGGGGGGGGGGGGGGGTGGGGGGGGGGGGGGGTGGGGGGGGGGGGGGGTGGGGGGGGGGGGGGGTGGGGGGGGGGGGGGGTGGGGGGGGGGGGGGGTGGGGGGGGGGGGGGGTGGGGGGGGGGGGGGGTGGGGGGGGGGGGGGGTGGGGGGGGGGGGGGGTGGGGGGGGGGGGGGGTGGGGGGGGGGGGGGGTGGGGGGGGGGGGGGGTGGGGGGGGGGGGGGGTGGGGGGGGGGGGGGGTGGGGGGGGGGGGGGGTGGGGGGGGGGGGGGGTGGGGGGGGGGGGGGGTGGGGGGGGGGGGGGGTGGGGGGGGGGGGGGGTGGGGGGGGGGGGGGGTGGGGGGGGGGGGGGGTGGGGGGGGGGGGGGGTGGGGGGGGGGGGGGGTGGGGGGGGGGGGGGGTGGGGGGGGGGGGGGGTGGGGGGGGGGGGGGGTGGGGGGGGGGGGGGGTGGGGGGGGGGGGGGGTGGGGGGGGGGGGGGGTGGGGGGGGGGGGGGGTGGGGGGGGGGGGGGGTGGGGGGGGGGGGGGGTGGGGGGGGGGGGGGGTGGGGGGGGGGGGGGGTGGGGGGGGGGGGGGGTGGGGGGGGGGGGGGGTGGGGGGGGGGGGGGGTGGGGGGGGGGGGGGGTGGGGGGGGGGGGGGGTGGGGGGGGGGGGGGGTGGGGGGGGGGGGGGGTGGGGGGGGGGGGGGGTGGGGGGGGGGGGGGGTGGGGGGGGGGGGGGGTGGGGGGGGGGGGGGGTGGGGGGGGGGGGGGGTGGGGGGGGGGGGGGGTGGGGGGGGGGGGGGGTGGGGGGGGGGGGGGGTGGGGGGGGGGGGGGGTGGGGGGGGGGGGGGGTGGGGGGGGGGGGGGGTGGGGGGGGGGGGGGGTGGGGGGGGGGGGGGGTGGGGGGGGGGGGGGGTGGGGGGGGGGGGGGGTGGGGGGGGGGGGGGGTGGGGGGGGGGGGGGGTGGGGGGGGGGGGGGGTGGGGGGGGGGGGGGGTGGGGGGGGGGGGGGGTGGGGGGGGGGGGGGGTGGGGGGGGGGGGGGGTGGGGGGGGGGGGGGGTGGGGGGGGGGGGGGGTGGGGGGGGGGGGGGGTGGGGGGGGGGGGGGGTGGGGGGGGGGGGGGGTGGGGGGGGGGGGGGGTGGGGGGGGGGGGGGGTGGGGGGGGGGGGGGGTGGGGGGGGGGGGGGGTGGGGGGGGGGGGGGGTGGGGGGGGGGGGGGGTGGGGGGGGGGGGGGGTGGGGGGGGGGGGGGGTGGGGGGGGGGGGGGGTGGGGGGGGGGGGGGGTGGGGGGGGGGGGGGGTGGGGGGGGGGGGGGGTGGGGGGGGGGGGGGGTGGGGGGGGGGGGGGGTGGGGGGGGGGGGGGGTGGGGGGGGGGGGGGGTGGGGGGGGGGGGGGGTGGGGGGGGGGGGGGGTGGGGGGGGGGGGGGGTGGGGGGGGGGGGGGGTGGGGGGGGGGGGGGGTGGGGGGGGGGGGGGGTGGGGGGGGGGGGGGGTGGGGGGGGGGGGGGGTGGGGGGGGGGGGGGGTGGGGGGGGGGGGGGGTGGGGGGGGGGGGGGGTGGGGGGGGGGGGGGGTGGGGGGGGGGGGGGGTGGGGGGGGGGGGGGGTGGGGGGGGGGGGGGGTGGGGGGGGGGGGGGGTGGGGGGGGGGGGGGGTGGGGGGGGGGGGGGGTGGGGGGGGGGGGGGGTGGGGGGGGGGGGGGGTGGGGGGGGGGGGGGGTGGGGGGGGGGGGGGGTGGGGGGGGGGGGGGGTGGGGGGGGGGGGGGGTGGGGGGGGGGGGGGGTGGGGGGGGGGGGGGGTGGGGGGGGGGGGGGGTGGGGGGGGGGGGGGGTGGGGGGGGGGGGGGGTGGGGGGGGGGGGGGGTGGGGGGGGGGGGGGGTGGGGGGGGGGGGGGGTGGGGGGGGGGGGGGGTGGGGGGGGGGGGGGGTGGGGGGGGGGGGGGGTGGGGGGGGGGGGGGGTGGGGGGGGGGGGGGGTGGGGGGGGGGGGGGGTGGGGGGGGGGGGGGGTGGGGGGGGGGGGGGGTGGGGGGGGGGGGGGGTGGGGGGGGGGGGGGGTGGGGGGGGGGGGGGGTGGGGGGGGGGGGGGGTGGGGGGGGGGGGGGGTGGGGGGGGGGGGGGGTGGGGGGGGGGGGGGGTGGGGGGGGGGGGGGGTGGGGGGGGGGGGGGGTGGGGGGGGGGGGGGGTGGGGGGGGGGGGGGGTGGGGGGGGGGGGGGGTGGGGGGGGGGGGGGGTGGGGGGGGGGGGGGGTGGGGGGGGGGGGGGGTGGGGGGGGGGGGGGGTGGGGGGGGGGGGGGGTGGGGGGGGGGGGGGGTGGGGGGGGGGGGGGGTGGGGGGGGGGGGGGGTGGGGGGGGGGGGGGGTGGGGGGGGGGGGGGGTGGGGGGGGGGGGGGGTGGGGGGGGGGGGGGGTGGGGGGGGGGGGGGGTGGGGGGGGGGGGGGGTGGGGGGGGGGGGGGGTGGGGGGGGGGGGGGGTGGGGGGGGGGGGGGGTGGGGGGGGGGGGGGGTGGGGGGGGGGGGGGGTGGGGGGGGGGGGGGGTGGGGGGGGGGGGGGGTGGGGGGGGGGGGGGGTGGGGGGGGGGGGGGGTGGGGGGGGGGGGGGGTGGGGGGGGGGGGGGGTGGGGGGGGGGGGGGGTGGGGGGGGGGGGGGGTGGGGGGGGGGGGGGGTGGGGGGGGGGGGGGGTGGGGGGGGGGGGGGGTGGGGGGGGGGGGGGGTGGGGGGGGGGGGGGGTGGGGGGGGGGGGGGGTGGGGGGGGGGGGGGGTGGGGGGGGGGGGGGGTGGGGGGGGGGGGGGGTGGGGGGGGGGGGGGGTGGGGGGGGGGGGGGGTGGGGGGGGGGGGGGGTGGGGGGGGGGGGGGGTGGGGGGGGGGGGGGGTGGGGGGGGGGGGGGGTGGGGGGGGGGGGGGGTGGGGGGGGGGGGGGGTGGGGGGGGGGGGGGGTGGGGGGGGGGGGGGGTGGGGGGGGGGGGGGGTGGGGGGGGGGGGGGGTGGGGGGGGGGGGGGGTGGGGGGGGGGGGGGGTGGGGGGGGGGGGGGGTGGGGGGGGGGGGGGGTGGGGGGGGGGGGGGGTGGGGGGGGGGGGGGGTGGGGGGGGGGGGGGGTGGGGGGGGGGGGGGGTGGGGGGGGGGGGGGGTGGGGGGGGGGGGGGGTGGGGGGGGGGGGGGGTGGGGGGGGGGGGGGGTGGGGGGGGGGGGGGGTGGGGGGGGGGGGGGGTGGGGGGGGGGGGGGGTGGGGGGGGGGGGGGGTGGGGGGGGGGGGGGGTGGGGGGGGGGGGGGGTGGGGGGGGGGGGGGGTGGGGGGGGGGGGGGGTGGGGGGGGGGGGGGGTGGGGGGGGGGGGGGGTGGGGGGGGGGGGGGGTGGGGGGGGGGGGGGGTGGGGGGGGGGGGGGGTGGGGGGGGGGGGGGGTGGGGGGGGGGGGGGGTGGGGGGGGGGGGGGGTGGGGGGGGGGGGGGGTGGGGGGGGGGGGGGGTGGGGGGGGGGGGGGGTGGGGGGGGGGGGGGGTGGGGGGGGGGGGGGGTGGGGGGGGGGGGGGGTGGGGGGGGGGGGGGGTGGGGGGGGGGGGGGGTGGGGGGGGGGGGGGGTGGGGGGGGGGGGGGGTGGGGGGGGGGGGGGGTGGGGGGGGGGGGGGGTGGGGGGGGGGGGGGGTGGGGGGGGGGGGGGGTGGGGGGGGGGGGGGGTGGGGGGGGGGGGGGGTGGGGGGGGGGGGGGGTGGGGGGGGGGGGGGGTGGGGGGGGGGGGGGGTGGGGGGGGGGGGGGGTGGGGGGGGGGGGGGGTGGGGGGGGGGGGGGGTGGGGGGGGGGGGGGGTGGGGGGGGGGGGGGGTGGGGGGGGGGGGGGGTGGGGGGGGGGGGGGGTGGGGGGGGGGGGGGGTGGGGGGGGGGGGGGGTGGGGGGGGGGGGGGGTGGGGGGGGGGGGGGGTGGGGGGGGGGGGGGGTGGGGGGGGGGGGGGGTGGGGGGGGGGGGGGGTGGGGGGGGGGGGGGGTGGGGGGGGGGGGGGGTGGGGGGGGGGGGGGGTGGGGGGGGGGGGGGGTGGGGGGGGGGGGGGGTGGGGGGGGGGGGGGGTGGGGGGGGGGGGGGGTGGGGGGGGGGGGGGGTGGGGGGGGGGGGGGGTGGGGGGGGGGGGGGGTGGGGGGGGGGGGGGGTGGGGGGGGGGGGGGGTGGGGGGGGGGGGGGGTGGGGGGGGGGGGGGGTGGGGGGGGGGGGGGGTGGGGGGGGGGGGGGGTGGGGGGGGGGGGGGGTGGGGGGGGGGGGGGGTGGGGGGGGGGGGGGGTGGGGGGGGGGGGGGGTGGGGGGGGGGGGGGGTGGGGGGGGGGGGGGGTGGGGGGGGGGGGGGGTGGGGGGGGGGGGGGGTGGGGGGGGGGGGGGGTGGGGGGGGGGGGGGGTGGGGGGGGGGGGGGGTGGGGGGGGGGGGGGGTGGGGGGGGGGGGGGGTGGGGGGGGGGGGGGGTGGGGGGGGGGGGGGGTGGGGGGGGGGGGGGGTGGGGGGGGGGGGGGGTGGGGGGGGGGGGGGGTGGGGGGGGGGGGGGGTGGGGGGGGGGGGGGGTGGGGGGGGGGGGGGGTGGGGGGGGGGGGGGGTGGGGGGGGGGGGGGGTGGGGGGGGGGGGGGGTGGGGGGGGGGGGGGGTGGGGGGGGGGGGGGGTGGGGGGGGGGGGGGGTGGGGGGGGGGGGGGGTGGGGGGGGGGGGGGGTGGGGGGGGGGGGGGGTGGGGGGGGGGGGGGGTGGGGGGGGGGGGGGGTGGGGGGGGGGGGGGGTGGGGGGGGGGGGGGGTGGGGGGGGGGGGGGGTGGGGGGGGGGGGGGGTGGGGGGGGGGGGGGGTGGGGGGGGGGGGGGGTGGGGGGGGGGGGGGGTGGGGGGGGGGGGGGGTGGGGGGGGGGGGGGGTGGGGGGGGGGGGGGGTGGGGGGGGGGGGGGGTGGGGGGGGGGGGGGGTGGGGGGGGGGGGGGGTGGGGGGGGGGGGGGGTGGGGGGGGGGGGGGGTGGGGGGGGGGGGGGGTGGGGGGGGGGGGGGGTGGGGGGGGGGGGGGGTGGGGGGGGGGGGGGGTGGGGGGGGGGGGGGGTGGGGGGGGGGGGGGGTGGGGGGGGGGGGGGGTGGGGGGGGGGGGGGGTGGGGGGGGGGGGGGGTGGGGGGGGGGGGGGGTGGGGGGGGGGGGGGGTGGGGGGGGGGGGGGGTGGGGGGGGGGGGGGGTGGGGGGGGGGGGGGGTGGGGGGGGGGGGGGGTGGGGGGGGGGGGGGGTGGGGGGGGGGGGGGGTGGGGGGGGGGGGGGGTGGGGGGGGGGGGGGGTGGGGGGGGGGGGGGGTGGGGGGGGGGGGGGGTGGGGGGGGGGGGGGGTGGGGGGGGGGGGGGGTGGGGGGGGGGGGGGGTGGGGGGGGGGGGGGGTGGGGGGGGGGGGGGGTGGGGGGGGGGGGGGGTGGGGGGGGGGGGGGGTGGGGGGGGGGGGGGGTGGGGGGGGGGGGGGGTGGGGGGGGGGGGGGGTGGGGGGGGGGGGGGGTGGGGGGGGGGGGGGGTGGGGGGGGGGGGGGGTGGGGGGGGGGGGGGGTGGGGGGGGGGGGGGGTGGGGGGGGGGGGGGGTGGGGGGGGGGGGGGGTGGGGGGGGGGGGGGGTGGGGGGGGGGGGGGGTGGGGGGGGGGGGGGGTGGGGGGGGGGGGGGGTGGGGGGGGGGGGGGGTGGGGGGGGGGGGGGGTGGGGGGGGGGGGGGGTGGGGGGGGGGGGGGGTGGGGGGGGGGGGGGGTGGGGGGGGGGGGGGGTGGGGGGGGGGGGGGGTGGGGGGGGGGGGGGGTGGGGGGGGGGGGGGGTGGGGGGGGGGGGGGGTGGGGGGGGGGGGGGGTGGGGGGGGGGGGGGGTGGGGGGGGGGGGGGGTGGGGGGGGGGGGGGGTGGGGGGGGGGGGGGGTGGGGGGGGGGGGGGGTGGGGGGGGGGGGGGGTGGGGGGGGGGGGGGGTGGGGGGGGGGGGGGGTGGGGGGGGGGGGGGGTGGGGGGGGGGGGGGGTGGGGGGGGGGGGGGGTGGGGGGGGGGGGGGGTGGGGGGGGGGGGGGGTGGGGGGGGGGGGGGGTGGGGGGGGGGGGGGGTGGGGGGGGGGGGGGGTGGGGGGGGGGGGGGGTGGGGGGGGGGGGGGGTGGGGGGGGGGGGGGGTGGGGGGGGGGGGGGGTGGGGGGGGGGGGGGGTGGGGGGGGGGGGGGGTGGGGGGGGGGGGGGGTGGGGGGGGGGGGGGGTGGGGGGGGGGGGGGGTGGGGGGGGGGGGGGGTGGGGGGGGGGGGGGGTGGGGGGGGGGGGGGGTGGGGGGGGGGGGGGGTGGGGGGGGGGGGGGGTGGGGGGGGGGGGGGGTGGGGGGGGGGGGGGGTGGGGGGGGGGGGGGGTGGGGGGGGGGGGGGGTGGGGGGGGGGGGGGGTGGGGGGGGGGGGGGGTGGGGGGGGGGGGGGGTGGGGGGGGGGGGGGGTGGGGGGGGGGGGGGGTGGGGGGGGGGGGGGGTGGGGGGGGGGGGGGGTGGGGGGGGGGGGGGGTGGGGGGGGGGGGGGGTGGGGGGGGGGGGGGGTGGGGGGGGGGGGGGGTGGGGGGGGGGGGGGGTGGGGGGGGGGGGGGGTGGGGGGGGGGGGGGGTGGGGGGGGGGGGGGGTGGGGGGGGGGGGGGGTGGGGGGGGGGGGGGGTGGGGGGGGGGGGGGGTGGGGGGGGGGGGGGGTGGGGGGGGGGGGGGGTGGGGGGGGGGGGGGGTGGGGGGGGGGGGGGGTGGGGGGGGGGGGGGGTGGGGGGGGGGGGGGGTGGGGGGGGGGGGGGGTGGGGGGGGGGGGGGGTGGGGGGGGGGGGGGGTGGGGGGGGGGGGGGGTGGGGGGGGGGGGGGGTGGGGGGGGGGGGGGGTGGGGGGGGGGGGGGGTGGGGGGGGGGGGGGGTGGGGGGGGGGGGGGGTGGGGGGGGGGGGGGGTGGGGGGGGGGGGGGGTGGGGGGGGGGGGGGGTGGGGGGGGGGGGGGGTGGGGGGGGGGGGGGGTGGGGGGGGGGGGGGGTGGGGGGGGGGGGGGGTGGGGGGGGGGGGGGGTGGGGGGGGGGGGGGGTGGGGGGGGGGGGGGGTGGGGGGGGGGGGGGGTGGGGGGGGGGGGGGGTGGGGGGGGGGGGGGGTGGGGGGGGGGGGGGGTGGGGGGGGGGGGGGGTGGGGGGGGGGGGGGGTGGGGGGGGGGGGGGGTGGGGGGGGGGGGGGGTGGGGGGGGGGGGGGGTGGGGGGGGGGGGGGGTGGGGGGGGGGGGGGGTGGGGGGGGGGGGGGGTGGGGGGGGGGGGGGGTGGGGGGGGGGGGGGGTGGGGGGGGGGGGGGGTGGGGGGGGGGGGGGGTGGGGGGGGGGGGGGGTGGGGGGGGGGGGGGGTGGGGGGGGGGGGGGGTGGGGGGGGGGGGGGGTGGGGGGGGGGGGGGGTGGGGGGGGGGGGGGGTGGGGGGGGGGGGGGGTGGGGGGGGGGGGGGGTGGGGGGGGGGGGGGGTGGGGGGGGGGGGGGGTGGGGGGGGGGGGGGGTGGGGGGGGGGGGGGGTGGGGGGGGGGGGGGGTGGGGGGGGGGGGGGGTGGGGGGGGGGGGGGGTGGGGGGGGGGGGGGGTGGGGGGGGGGGGGGGTGGGGGGGGGGGGGGGTGGGGGGGGGGGGGGGTGGGGGGGGGGGGGGGTGGGGGGGGGGGGGGGTGGGGGGGGGGGGGGGTGGGGGGGGGGGGGGGTGGGGGGGGGGGGGGGTGGGGGGGGGGGGGGGTGGGGGGGGGGGGGGGTGGGGGGGGGGGGGGGTGGGGGGGGGGGGGGGTGGGGGGGGGGGGGGGTGGGGGGGGGGGGGGGTGGGGGGGGGGGGGGGTGGGGGGGGGGGGGGGTGGGGGGGGGGGGGGGTGGGGGGGGGGGGGGGTGGGGGGGGGGGGGGGTGGGGGGGGGGGGGGGTGGGGGGGGGGGGGGGTGGGGGGGGGGGGGGGTGGGGGGGGGGGGGGGTGGGGGGGGGGGGGGGTGGGGGGGGGGGGGGGTGGGGGGGGGGGGGGGTGGGGGGGGGGGGGGGTGGGGGGGGGGGGGGGTGGGGGGGGGGGGGGGTGGGGGGGGGGGGGGGTGGGGGGGGGGGGGGGTGGGGGGGGGGGGGGGTGGGGGGGGGGGGGGGTGGGGGGGGGGGGGGGTGGGGGGGGGGGGGGGTGGGGGGGGGGGGGGGTGGGGGGGGGGGGGGGTGGGGGGGGGGGGGGGTGGGGGGGGGGGGGGGTGGGGGGGGGGGGGGGTGGGGGGGGGGGGGGGTGGGGGGGGGGGGGGGTGGGGGGGGGGGGGGGTGGGGGGGGGGGGGGGTGGGGGGGGGGGGGGGTGGGGGGGGGGGGGGGTGGGGGGGGGGGGGGGTGGGGGGGGGGGGGGGTGGGGGGGGGGGGGGGTGGGGGGGGGGGGGGGTGGGGGGGGGGGGGGGTGGGGGGGGGGGGGGGTGGGGGGGGGGGGGGGTGGGGGGGGGGGGGGGTGGGGGGGGGGGGGGGTGGGGGGGGGGGGGGGTGGGGGGGGGGGGGGGTGGGGGGGGGGGGGGGTGGGGGGGGGGGGGGGTGGGGGGGGGGGGGGGTGGGGGGGGGGGGGGGTGGGGGGGGGGGGGGGTGGGGGGGGGGGGGGGTGGGGGGGGGGGGGGGTGGGGGGGGGGGGGGGTGGGGGGGGGGGGGGGTGGGGGGGGGGGGGGGTGGGGGGGGGGGGGGGTGGGGGGGGGGGGGGGTGGGGGGGGGGGGGGGTGGGGGGGGGGGGGGGTGGGGGGGGGGGGGGGTGGGGGGGGGGGGGGGTGGGGGGGGGGGGGGGTGGGGGGGGGGGGGGGTGGGGGGGGGGGGGGGTGGGGGGGGGGGGGGGTGGGGGGGGGGGGGGGTGGGGGGGGGGGGGGGTGGGGGGGGGGGGGGGTGGGGGGGGGGGGGGGTGGGGGGGGGGGGGGGTGGGGGGGGGGGGGGGTGGGGGGGGGGGGGGGTGGGGGGGGGGGGGGGTGGGGGGGGGGGGGGGTGGGGGGGGGGGGGGGTGGGGGGGGGGGGGGGTGGGGGGGGGGGGGGGTGGGGGGGGGGGGGGGTGGGGGGGGGGGGGGGTGGGGGGGGGGGGGGGTGGGGGGGGGGGGGGGTGGGGGGGGGGGGGGGTGGGGGGGGGGGGGGGTGGGGGGGGGGGGGGGTGGGGGGGGGGGGGGGTGGGGGGGGGGGGGGGTGGGGGGGGGGGGGGGTGGGGGGGGGGGGGGGTGGGGGGGGGGGGGGGTGGGGGGGGGGGGGGGTGGGGGGGGGGGGGGGTGGGGGGGGGGGGGGGTGGGGGGGGGGGGGGGTGGGGGGGGGGGGGGGTGGGGGGGGGGGGGGGTGGGGGGGGGGGGGGGTGGGGGGGGGGGGGGGTGGGGGGGGGGGGGGGTGGGGGGGGGGGGGGGTGGGGGGGGGGGGGGGTGGGGGGGGGGGGGGGTGGGGGGGGGGGGGGGTGGGGGGGGGGGGGGGTGGGGGGGGGGGGGGGTGGGGGGGGGGGGGGGTGGGGGGGGGGGGGGGTGGGGGGGGGGGGGGGTGGGGGGGGGGGGGGGTGGGGGGGGGGGGGGGTGGGGGGGGGGGGGGGTGGGGGGGGGGGGGGGTGGGGGGGGGGGGGGGTGGGGGGGGGGGGGGGTGGGGGGGGGGGGGGGTGGGGGGGGGGGGGGGTGGGGGGGGGGGGGGGTGGGGGGGGGGGGGGGTGGGGGGGGGGGGGGGTGGGGGGGGGGGGGGGTGGGGGGGGGGGGGGGTGGGGGGGGGGGGGGGTGGGGGGGGGGGGGGGTGGGGGGGGGGGGGGGTGGGGGGGGGGGGGGGTGGGGGGGGGGGGGGGTGGGGGGGGGGGGGGGTGGGGGGGGGGGGGGGTGGGGGGGGGGGGGGGTGGGGGGGGGGGGGGGTGGGGGGGGGGGGGGGTGGGGGGGGGGGGGGGTGGGGGGGGGGGGGGGTGGGGGGGGGGGGGGGTGGGGGGGGGGGGGGGTGGGGGGGGGGGGGGGTGGGGGGGGGGGGGGGTGGGGGGGGGGGGGGGTGGGGGGGGGGGGGGGTGGGGGGGGGGGGGGGTGGGGGGGGGGGGGGGTGGGGGGGGGGGGGGGTGGGGGGGGGGGGGGGTGGGGGGGGGGGGGGGTGGGGGGGGGGGGGGGTGGGGGGGGGGGGGGGTGGGGGGGGGGGGGGGTGGGGGGGGGGGGGGGTGGGGGGGGGGGGGGGTGGGGGGGGGGGGGGGTGGGGGGGGGGGGGGGTGGGGGGGGGGGGGGGTGGGGGGGGGGGGGGGTGGGGGGGGGGGGGGGTGGGGGGGGGGGGGGGTGGGGGGGGGGGGGGGTGGGGGGGGGGGGGGGTGGGGGGGGGGGGGGGTGGGGGGGGGGGGGGGTGGGGGGGGGGGGGGGTGGGGGGGGGGGGGGGTGGGGGGGGGGGGGGGTGGGGGGGGGGGGGGGTGGGGGGGGGGGGGGGTGGGGGGGGGGGGGGGTGGGGGGGGGGGGGGGTGGGGGGGGGGGGGGGTGGGGGGGGGGGGGGGTGGGGGGGGGGGGGGGTGGGGGGGGGGGGGGGTGGGGGGGGGGGGGGGTGGGGGGGGGGGGGGGTGGGGGGGGGGGGGGGTGGGGGGGGGGGGGGGTGGGGGGGGGGGGGGGTGGGGGGGGGGGGGGGTGGGGGGGGGGGGGGGTGGGGGGGGGGGGGGGTGGGGGGGGGGGGGGGTGGGGGGGGGGGGGGGTGGGGGGGGGGGGGGGTGGGGGGGGGGGGGGGTGGGGGGGGGGGGGGGTGGGGGGGGGGGGGGGTGGGGGGGGGGGGGGGTGGGGGGGGGGGGGGGTGGGGGGGGGGGGGGGTGGGGGGGGGGGGGGGTGGGGGGGGGGGGGGGTGGGGGGGGGGGGGGGTGGGGGGGGGGGGGGGTGGGGGGGGGGGGGGGTGGGGGGGGGGGGGGGTGGGGGGGGGGGGGGGTGGGGGGGGGGGGGGGTGGGGGGGGGGGGGGGTGGGGGGGGGGGGGGGTGGGGGGGGGGGGGGGTGGGGGGGGGGGGGGGTGGGGGGGGGGGGGGGTGGGGGGGGGGGGGGGTGGGGGGGGGGGGGGGTGGGGGGGGGGGGGGGTGGGGGGGGGGGGGGGTGGGGGGGGGGGGGGGTGGGGGGGGGGGGGGGTGGGGGGGGGGGGGGGTGGGGGGGGGGGGGGGTGGGGGGGGGGGGGGGCGGGGGGTGGGGGGGGTGGGGGGGGGGGGGGGTGGCACAAAAATGCACACATTCAAAGGCAGCGAACGCCTCTCTGTTTTTTCTCACGGCAGGCCTACGGAGCCAACCATACCGGCGGGGGGACACTGGTCGGCACAGTGGCAGGAAACGGATCATCGGGCAAACGCTGCAGGTGACCGCTGACATCTCGCTGTGACAGCTGCGGACGAAGGACAGCCAGCCGGCCCTCCGAGCCTTGGTCAAGGGGGCGAGGGGCTCACGGCCAGCTTCTGTTGCCAAGGGCTGTGGGGGGGGGAGGAAAAAA